>NW_015505546.1:1066561-1110081 GCF_001515645.1 Sinocyclocheilus grahami
ACAAAAAAGAGCGCCAAACGTCCCACAGGTGGGACGGTGACAGTTAAGGGGTTAATGATTGACTGATTGATTGGCCATCCAACGAGACATAATGAACTCAATATGTCAATCAAAACGGCGTATTTAATCTACCAGCTGTTCCATTCAGACAGTGATGTTTACTACAGGGCGACCGATAGTGGATTTTGCCGATACCGATAGCTAGGTTGGACCACACTGGCCGATACCGATTAATTAACCGATAGTTTTAAAATTGATACTGAACAAAAACTAAAATAGTGCTTTATTAACAAAAACAGTACTGAACCATACTAGTAGTAGTAGTAAAAAAATAAATAATAGTAAATGTTGAAATTAACACACTCTAACAAGGAACAATACTTACACAGCTTTCATTAATCTTAATGCTACAACTGGACTCTTATTTTAAAGTGTTACCATTTCATTTCAGCTGTCATGCTTAAAGATGCACATCTTTAAATATATACACAAAGGCTATAGCATTCAAATTGTGTACATATGGATATTGTATGTATACTCTCACGCTTTAACTGCTTCTATTCTTGAACACTTGATGATTATCTAATCAAAATAAAAGCGCAGCGCTGAGTCTAGGAGAACTCACCGGTATCACACACACTCCGGACGCGTCGCATTCAACTCAAGCAGTGGTCTAAAACATTTTCATTATTATTTTCTTGTTTTATTTGCACAGTGGTTGCACCACATGACTTATTTGTGATTCTTTCGAAGAAATAAGAAAGAAAGAAAGAAAGAAAGAAAGAAAGATTGACAAACTACTTGTTTCTTTTATTTTTTGTGATAAAGACATTTTATTACTTAATTCACCTAAAAAAAATATGATTTTTTAAAAATTCATAAATTAAAAACATGCTCATCATAGAAATGTCACTGTATGTATGAATTGGATTTTAATGTAATTTTGAATAAATTAAGTGATGTAAACAAAAAAAAGTTACAGCACCACTGACCCTTTATTTAATCACCAAACAGACACAAGTTTACTTCAAGAATGAACAATGAGGCATAGATGAGTTTGAAGTTCGATGTTTAAAAAAACGGAGCAAACGGAAAGAGAAAGCGCAACCTATATTATAGATCTATAAATGAAGCACACAGACTTTATTCGAGCCACAGAAAGACAAACGTTTTGCTGAAAATGCACAATACACAATTCATTATGTACATTAACAACGATTCGGGACCAATATAATGTAATTTAAAGGAAAACTATGTGAATGGCGTTCTGTGGCGCGGCAGGATTTTCTGTCGGCTGCATTTAAATCCGCGTCTGATGTTTCCCGCTCTGTCCAGCGTGCAGTATCACGTGTCTAAACAAATAGCACGTGCTGTCAGTGATTTCAACCACTAGAGGCCGTTCTCGCACTGTATAATGACAGCAGACCCTTCTCAGCCGCTCCAGCAATGGACCCAACCCGGAAAACTATCGGCATGGATTTTTGACGATAACCGATAGTTCCAGCAATCAACTATCGGTGCCGATTAATCGGCAAAACCAATACATCGGTCGACCTCTAATGTTTACAGATACGAAACGCACTGCACAGACGAAATGAAATAACAGGATCCAGCCTGAAGATGGCACGCATGCGTTATAACAACAAACGAGGAAACCTGTGAAACTACCAAACACACTTCCTTACTTCTGTACAGTAAGAGTTCATTGAACTGTCAAACTCTATTGAAAATCATTAAACCGTTGTCAATGGCAAATCTTTGCTTTTGATTACACCAGGAAGGCCTTGAAATCACTTTTTTATGTGATACAGAGGTGTTGACTACAAAGGGTAACTATTTTAACAAAACCAGTATCAAAAACATCAAAAGCACCTGTCATGGCATGTCAGCCAAACGACATGATGAAGTTTTAATAATGACAACAGCATATTAGTTAATATGAGTGAAAGGACAAGACCTACTGTACCTCAGTCAGGACAAAATCAAATTAAAGAAAGACAGGATCACATGACCTTCTGTTAAATCAGAGCTCATTGGCTGACAGCAGACATTCCTCCTCGACAGCCAATAACAAAGACACAAAGACTCGGACTAAAGGTCAGGGCATAAGGGTTTGTTTTTGGTTTTAATAGACTGGTGTAGGCTCTGAAGAATCTGTTTGAGCCAACATTACACAAGCTACCTCGAAACCCTTAAAGAAAGCTAGTTTATTGACATTTTGTGTGGTGGTGTTTGCTTTACAGTGCTAATGATGACTATGTGAACTTTATGAGCTAATTGTTAGCAGTTCACTTAAGATAAGAGGTCAACACAATTATAAAAGGTTATCGGTTATAACAAAAGTGTCAGTCTTGCATGACTAGCTAAAATACACATTGGCCACAACACAAATGATTCGGCCACAATATTTTATACATCAATATGCCAATTCTACTGATTCTACATCTGTTTGAGAATGGCGAATTAAAGTGTTGACGATAAAGAAAACGAAAACTTTTTCTTGTTTAGAAATTTACTTCATGTATTTCATATAGTTTTAATATAGTTTTTAAAGGTAAAAGTATCTTATTTTACAAACATAACATTAATTCAAATATTTGCCAGTTGCACCACATGACATTTTACAACCTGAACTACCCTTGCCTTGTTATTAAATGGTTTGATTTTTTGATCTTGAGAGTCATTGGGGTTTGCTGTGGTTTTCATTATTATTTTCTTGTTTTATTTGCACAGTGGTTGCACCACATGACTTATTTGGTGAACAACAGTTTTTCAAATGTTAAACAGCAGTGATTTTTTGTGATTCTTTCGAAGAAATAAGAAAGAAAGAAAGAAAGAAAGAAAGATTGACAAACTACTTGTTTCTTTTATTTTTTGTGATAGACATTTTATTACTTAATTCACCTAAAAATATATGATTTTTTTTTAAATTCATAAATTAAAAACATGCTCATCATAGAAATGTCACTGTATGTATGAATTGGATTTTAATGTAATTTTGAATAAATTAAGTGATGTGCACAAAAAAAAGTTACAGCACCACTGACCCTTAAACAAGCAGGTGCTATAAACTGCATTTCTATTTAATTGAAACAGTGCATCATGTAAGAACTATGGGAGTTCAGAGATGTTTTAAATACAGTATAGAGAGTTTAATTTTACTCAGCTTTGGGCTTGTTTTGAAATGTACTGGCGCTGTCAGTTCTGCACTAAGTATAGAATTTGCAAGCAAACAAGCAAGTAAGTAGCAATGCCAAGTAAAACAAGTACAAACCCCAAGGACAGACCAGGACCTTTCAGAAGGAAAACACACTGCCATAATTCACCAAATAACAAAGTCCAAAACAGTTCTAAAGACTGCAAATAATAATGATTCATCAGACCCTAACTAATCACAGTTTACCATTCCATGTATCGCTGTCTACTAATGGTCTACAGGAAACAAATACATTAAAAAAAAAAAAACTGTGTGTCAAATATTTAAACAATATAGCAAACTACATAACTAATAACTGAAGTTGACCAGACCTAAAATATTGACCTGGAATAATAAATGTCATGGCTATTGTAAAACCTGACATAGTTCCCATAACGCACTGCTCTGAAAACAATGGCTCCCTCCACCCAGCGGACAGCACTTCCTTCCCTCCGGCCTTTCTGTAATCGCTTTTTTTTTCTACATAGTGGAAATCTCCACTCCAATAAAAGTTCTGTACTCCATCCTGTGTGTGTCAAGTGCCCTCCTTGACACCAATAGCTTAAAGTCTATACAACTATTGCTAGCATTCATTCAAATTAGGATGCTAACCTGTCCCCTAACAGAACCTGATTGTTTATTTACAGACCTTTTGTCTAAGCAGATTAAAGACAACATGAAATCAAACCAGACAGAGAATAATACACTGATATTAAAATACTGGCAGATTAAGCTGATATTAATAAACTGATAATTACTGGCAAGCTATTGCCAATAACCGATAAGCTGACGATTTCTGACATTATTGCTGATAACTGATAAGATCATATTTACTAACATGCTATTGCCGATAAATGATAAGATGATAATTATTGATGCTATTGCCAATAAGCTGATAATTACTGACGTTATTGCCGATAAATGATAAGATGATAATTATTGATGCTATTGCCGATAAGATGATAATTACTGACGTTATTGCTGATAACTGATAAGATCATATTTACTAACATGTTATTGCCGATCAATAATAATATGATAATTATTGACATGTTATGGACGATAGCAGATAAATGGCCAATTCTGTATTATTCTGTACTACTTTTATAAATTTAATTAATTAATTAAAAATAAAAATCGGTTGTTTTTTAATTCTTTATATGAATTTTCAAAACATTATACTGTGCAGTATGAAAAATTTATACTTATTTTGTGATTATCTAAAGATTACATTTAACAGTACTATTAGTGTTTTTAAAGATTAACTTAAAAAAAACAGTTCAACCCGTTTTTCTGCCAGAATGCTGGGTGAATCACAGGGCAGAAGCCAAAATGCCACCTATGCAAGACATCAAAACAGGAAAGGATTTGGCCTACCAGCCTGCAACGGCCAGCATGATGCTTTATGTGGTTAAAACAGACAAAAACAGCAGCAGCAGCTCAACAGAGGATGCTTATGTAATGAGATAGGAATGCGAATGTATGGTCACTGTCTTTGGACCTGTTAAACCAGCTGCATGATGGCATAAACCCATAGGAATGCCTGACAACGCCTGACCTTGTCTATAAGGCTGAAGCCACATGTGACCTCTCACTGACAGCAGAGAGATGCTCTTAAAATTATGTTCTGCTGCATGCTTTATATAGCATGTGCTTAGTCATATATGTAAATTACAGCTTTTACTTTTGCATATGGGAATCTGCACAGTCAGTCAGAAAAGTCTGCATGGCAACAGCTAGTCAACACCCTGAAGGCGCTGATGGGTGACATCTCTTTGAAGAGACCGCAAATCATTAATATGTAATGAGAGTTCCTGATTTGATCCAACATGAGCAACAGATAGTTCGACTTTATGCAAATGAGCAGTGACATAATGCAGCGACAACCAATGGGAGTGCAGATGGGAGTTCACAAAGCTCTAAGTCACTGACTTTGCTTAGAAGACAACAAATCATAAGAGAGCCCTTATGAAGTTCAGTATGAATTTTGTCTAGTATGTACAGTATTTACTGGTGACTTTTCCAAAAATTTAAATACTGATATAAAATTAATCATATACTAAGAGTATACTATACTAAAATATTTTTTCCGCCATGGAATAAAAAAAATAAATAAATAAAAACAGTAATTGCATCTTTTTATCTAACAATTTTGAGTTTATCTCTGACAATCCTGACTTTTTTCTGTGCAATTGTGAGATATAAACTCAGAATTTTGCAATATAAATTAAGAATTGCAAGATATAAACTTAAAACTGCTTAAAAAAAAGTCCAAATTGAATCGTGAGATGTTATCTCAAAGTTCTAAGACAAGCTTGTTTTTTTTGTTTATCTCTGACTATTCTTTTTACTTGCAATTGTGAGATGTAAATTCAGAAATGCATGATATAAATTCTGAGTTTATAAGAAGTTCTAAGACAAGCGTGTTTTTTTTGTTTATATCGAGTTATTGACTCGCAATAGGACTTTTTTTTCAGAAATGCAAGATAGTCACAATTACCTTCTAAAGTCTTATATTCCATTGCAGAAATAAGTTTCCATAAAAGCAGCTTTTTCCATGGTAAAAAAAACATTTAATTAATTTGATTATTAATTAATTATGTTCATATACATCACACAGAAACCTCTGGACAACATTCATCAGTCAATTCTGCAGAAAAAAATTAAGAATTAAATACAAATATATCTATCTACAAATAATTGTCCTGTTATGAGACCAGTAACCTAGCATCAACCTGGTCGTGGAAGCTTGCTTGTTGCTTTGCACATGCAATGTCAGCTGTATACTTACTTAGTGAATTAAAGGCAGATACAAACAAGTGCCATTTTAAATCACAATATTAACCAAAACAGAAATAGTGAGGCTCTGAGCAGATCTGAACCTGCAATTGAGATGAAACAACTAGAGGTCGACCGATGTATCGGTTTTGCCGATTAATCGGCACGATAGTTGATTTCTGGAACTATCGGTTATCGGCAAAAATCCATGCCGATAGTTTTCCGGCTTGCGTCCATTGCTGGAACGGCTGAGATTATACAGAGCGAGAGCGCCCTCTAGTGGTTGAAAGCATTGACAGCACATGCTATTGTTACTGCACGCTGAACAGAGCGGGAAACTTCAGACGTGAATTTAAATGCAGCCGACAGAAACTTCTGCCGCGCCATTCACATGGTTTTCCATTAAATTACATTATATTTGTCATTGTTAATGTACATAATGAATTGTGTATTGTGCATTTTCAGCGAAACGTTTGTCTTTCTGTGGCTCTAATAAAGTCTGTTTGCTTCATTTATAGAGCTATAATATAGATCTCGCTTTCTCTTTCCATTTGCTCCGTTTTTTAAACACCGAACTTCAAACTCATCTATGCCTCATTGTTCATTCTTGAAGTAAACTTGTGTCTGTTTGGTGATTAAATAAACTGTTTTAGACCACTGCTCAAGTTGAATGCGACGCGTCCGGAGTGTGTGTGATACCGGTGAGTTCTCCTAGACTCAGCTCTGCGCTTTTATTTTGATTATATAATCATCAAGTGTTCAAGAATAGAAGCAGTTAAAGTGTGAGAGTATACATACAATATCCATATGTATATAATTTTAATGCTATGGCCTTTGTGTATATATATTTAAAGAGTCCATTTGTAACATTAAGATTAATGAAAGCTGTGTAAGTATTGTTCCTTGTTAGAGTGTGTTAATTTCAACATTTACTATTACTATTATTATTATTATTACTACTACTACTAGTATGGTTCAGTACTGTTTTTTTTTTAAATAAAGCACTATTTTAGTTTTTGTTCAGTATCCATTTTAAAAAACTATCGGTTAATTAATCGGTATCGTACAGTGTGGTCTAACCTAGCTATCGGTATCGGCAAAATCCACTATCGGTCGACCTCTAGAAACAACCAAATCTAATCTTGAACCACAGTCAGTCAACAGTTTAAAAATAACAGTGTCTCTACTGTTCTGCAAATCATAACTGTCAGATTAAACATCTGTCATCATGGCTATTGAAAATAAGCAGACTTGCTTGAAGGAAAATATGTCAACTGAACTAAAACATGATAAGACATGCATCAAACAAAGATGTATAAAAATGACCCCGATACACTATCAGTACTGCATCATGAAGATAAAACACATTCTTATGAAATAAATGATTTTTACATTTGAATTAACTCCTAATAATTTATGGAAAAAACAAAGGTGATACCAGAAATTTTTTTAACCAAAAGTGTCCAATAATAAGAGGCTACCAAGATAAAGTGAGTATTCAGAAGTAAAGTGATATCAATATGGTTGCCACTATGAAGGGGATCCAACTTTTGCAGAATAAAACAGCTTGCAATTAATCACCGATATGAATAGAGTCTTCATTTCATGTGAGATAATATCCCTCTAAACATATTTGTCAAAATTAGGGCTGCACGATTATGACAAAAATCACAATTGTCAATTATTCCCTTGAAATTGTAATTGCGATTATTAATTGCAATTATCACAATTTACATTGAATGATGTTTATACCATATTTTTATATGAAAATAAACAAGCTGAAAACACTCTAACTGAAAAACGTTTAGTGCTTTTCTATAGTATTAAGCCTCAAATGTCAACTATACATCGGATTGCTTTTTTCTTTAAAGGGGTCCTATTATGCTTTTTCACTTTTAGTCAGTGTGTAGTGTGTATGTTTGGGCATAAAAAAGATCTAGAAAGTTACAAATCTCAAAGTCTACTCCAAAGGGAGATATTTCGGTTTTTTTAAATCCCTTTTCAAGAACTACAACGAACGGCTCGTTTGGACTACAGCGTTGGTTTCCGGGCTTTGTGATATCACAAAGCGGCTCATTAGAATATCATTACTGCGATTTGAAATTAAATTAATTAATTGTGCAGCCTTAGTCAAAAGTACTATTTATGTCTTTATATGTGACCCTGGAGCACAAAAGCAGTCTACTTTTAAGAAAAACAACTTACATTTCTTAAATGTGGCATAAAACTTAAAAACGTGAACTCTCACACACTCATAAAAATAAAGGTTCCAAAAGGGTGTTTTTGCAGTGATGCCATAGAACCATATTTGGTTCCCAAAAGAACCTTTCGGTGAACAGTTCCTAAAAGAACCATTTTGAAGAACATTTAAAAAATCTAAAGAACCTTTTCTGCATTTGAAAGGTTCCATGGATGTCCAAGGTTCTTCATAGAACCACTGATGCCAATAAAGAACCTTTATTTTTAAGAGTGACTGTGATAATTCATAAGTGGCCAAAATCATAATTGAACTCACCCCATCAACCAGTCCATGCTGCTAGCAGCTGATCCACCACCCCAGCTCTGCTTTGACTTTCACCGGCTCTTTAAAATGATATCCAGGGCTGGATTTGGTCTTTCTGGAGTGGAGCCTAAATGTAGGTATAACAGTTTTGGACACGGAGCTGCTCCTCATTGACTTTGACTGATTTCTAAAGAGCCTCGGTTTGAACTGGTGCTTTGAGGGCTGCCGCTGCTGGGGTTCAGTTGTCAGAACAGTGCTGCTCGTGTTGTGGGATGCCGGTGCTCCGGTGCTCCGGTGCTCGTGTCTTGATGTCTGTAAGGCAGGCATGAAGTACACTCGGTGTCTAATGCTTCAGGACAGTCCCGCTGCTGCTTGATTTCAGGAATCCGGAAGTAAACACGGACTGTGCTTCAAAGCCCAGCGAGACGACTATCAGCACTGAAGAACGGAATGAACCAAAATTTAAAAATAAATTAAAAACTGTCTAGTTAGGCAGCGTAGTAGGCTTTGAGACGCAGCCACTGAGCCCCAGCGACCGTGGCTTCCGTGCCTGTCATTGTTCTCCTCGGCTGCAGTCAGAAATAAACACAAATATCCTGCAAGAGACACATCCACATTTAATAAATATTTATTCCTATTCCTTTTTATTTTAATTTATTTTTTAATGTAGTTTAATGCAGTTTAATTTAAGTTAGCCAATTTATTATTATTATTAAATAATAATAAAGTGTTTTTCTTGCACTCTTTAACCGTTCGTCTTGATTTTATTATTATTTATTATTATTATTTCTAGCATAAGTTTCAGAATTCATTCTTGCTATTCAAGTCTGTTCACGCAATATTTAGGCTAAATGATACATATTCTGTAACTGTTTTTTATGTTTCTTTACTTATCATTGATTTCATACATATATTTTATTTTGAACTTCACTATCAAAGTTGTCGTCATGTCAAGGAATAAAGAACAACCTCTCATCCTACCAAAAGATGGCGCTGTAAATTATATGGCAACTCTACAGCAGGTTTTCACACTTTAATACCATATTCTAACCCCGCCTGAAGTGTTATATAATTTTGCTATATATATATATACATAGTAGAACTATATATTAGTTCTACGTGCTCAGGACAGTTCAGACATTGCAGTGCATCAGAGGTAAAAAGTTATGACCAGGTTTTACATGAAAGCACACAAGGTCGATTCCCTTTAGACATTCACCTTGTGCGAAAACTGTACAAATCAATACACATCTCTCTGATTCCAGACACGCCGTCTCCTGTCTTCCCCTGAGCGATGTGCTCGGCGCCTGAGGACTCAGACCTCCATGTGATTCAAGTGCACATCTGGCCCACCTGACAATTATAGATGGTGTCTCCTTTCATTGGCATCATTGAAATCACAGGAGAGCAGACGTGATGTATGTGGAAGGAGAAAGAGGTGTTCTGAATAATACTTGACTGCTGTTAGGCCTCCTTGATGACATAAACCAGGAACAACAAGGTCACCAACCACCAACAGATGGCAGCACCATATCAAGGCTTTTCAGAAAACTGGTGAAAAGTGTGATGCAAGTAAGTACACAGCTTGCATGGCACATTTAAAAAATATATATTTTTAAATAACTGTTCTGTGAAGGGTGGTGTCTAACCTCTAGAAAATCATCTGCTTCATTTGGTCAAACAAAACTTATATATATATGAGCTTTGTTGTTTATGTCTTTGGGGTTTATATTACTTAACAACCCTGTGACCAACATTTGGAACATATTTCATACAAGTCTGGTTTGGGTGATTTTGTGGTTTTCTAGCGAAGCAAACTAAATACATTTGAATTAAAAATTACATTACAAACCAATGCCAGAATGGGTAACAGTGCTGCAAGTTTTGCCTAAATTAAGCCGTCACTCATTGGGGGCAGCTAATTTGTGGCAAAATATTGCTTTTTAGTTGTTGATAAACATATATTAACCATAAATGAAAGGAAAATATTTGTGAAATCTTTTTTTGTTTCTTTTTCTTATAATATCTTTGGTAACAGAGTTGAATAGTTTGTGTAAAAATTGAGAAAATAGGCTATAGGGAGATAATTTGCTCGTCTTCAAAAGGTGAAAATTATGTCACTTTGATGCCTAAATTCCAAAGAATGTTTAGTAAAAAAATAAATAATAATGTTTAAGTAAAATTTTTAATAATTTAGATTCAAATTTAGATTGAATAATTTAGGATAATTTTATTTCAATACAATTATCATGGCCAGAATAATTACAATTTTCTATTATTTTAATTGTTACGTACTGTCAAGAAGGTCAAGAGCCCCATTTAAAGTCTACATTTTAAAGAATGTTACGTTTTTGTAAATTAGAGAAAAATCATTTTACTTTAAATTAAGTCTAATTAAAATGAGTTAATAAATGAAATATCTGGTGCAAAATAATACATACAAAAATTTTATTTTTACTAATATTTCTGGCAAGAGTTTATAAGATACAGTACACACACACACACACACTTTATACTTAATTCTTCTTTCTTTCTATATTTTTTTAACAGGACACCAAAGAGGACAGTATTTGTACAATGTGCAAGACATACTTCCCATTCAAATTGCATTAGCAATCAGCATTAGCACTTGAAAGCTGCTACACTGCACTCAAGGGAACATCGGCTGCAGGTCAAACAGTTATTAAAATAATTACACTCCAGGTTTGTAAAAAGGTCTGTTATAAATTGTAGTGGCAGTTTTCAGGTTATGGCAAAACCTTTTTTTAATTGACTCGACATTGGAAGGCAGCCACACTAACATAGCATAAAAATGCTATAAAGTGCATGAATACATAATTTTGTGGCACCAAAAGTTTATCAAATTGGTCTCTGTGGTTTTTATTTTATAGTGTAGAAACATTTTCACATGCTTTTGATTTACGGTCATTCGAGGACACAGGCAATGGGGCAAGAAATCCCACGGAAAGTTACCTACCGACTCCAGCAGACGCAATTGAAGAGAATTGTTGCCGTGATGTAACAGTTTTATAAGTTGCCATATATAAACTCCGGGATGGGAGAGCACGGCTGCATCTGGGAACTATCAGCATCAGTGGAACTTGTCACTCTCATATCCAATAGCTTATAATAACACACATTTCTTGCTCTCAGACAAAAACCTCCACTGTGTTAACTAGGCAGAGTTAAATATGGTTTATTAAATTATAACATAATGCATTATTACTCTTTGAAAAGAAACCAGTAACATTTGAATCAGGTTTTGAAGAGCCTTTTGAAACCTGCTTATGAACCTGTTTATTACTTCTTGTTGCACATACACTAAAACAAACCAAGGCGACGTTGGAAATAGATATTTTTCCACATCTGGTCTGACTGGGTGGGGTAGAGAGTGATGAGCGAAATTAGTAATAAGTATACTAATAAGAACAGCAAGAAGAATAGAAAGAATATTTAGTGCAAAGTAATACAAAAAATAACAAAATAAACAAATGTTATTTTTACTAATATTTCTGGCTAGACTTTATAATAACTAGTAAGAAATATACACTTTAATTAAATATAATTATTATTTCTAATAACATTAGAAATGTAGAAAAATACAATTTAATAACAAAAAGACGAAAAAATTAAATATGCACATCATTTAGTACACCATTTTCTCAAAAGTTACTAATCACATTTGAAAACAACAAGGACGTTTCCAATTTTGAAGCAGAAACATTTGAATAGTTATTAATGTCAGGGTTTATATATTGTAATTTATACAACAACAGAAAAAAAAACGAATAAGAAACAGAAATATACAAATTAAATCAAATGTGAAGAGCCACACAGGGAATTCTGGAAATAAAATGAGTAAATTACAAGATATAAATTACTGTAAATGATACGTTATTTTTTTTTACTTCCAAAAACTGTACATTTAACAGTATTTGACTCTAAAATTACATGACATGACATGTTAGATCTATTACTACCTCCCTGTATATAATAAGGAAATGTATTATTACCAATTAATATGTTTTACTGTAGCATTTATACAGTCATCAATCATCTTTTTTTTTTAATTGTTCGAAATTGATAGTACATTTACAAACTTGTACACACACACAAAATATTTTTCGAAGTTGTAATTTTACGTATTTCATATTTGAATGTACATGAAGTACTGAATTTTCATAAAATATTTCACTGTAAAAAATAAGTGTAATTTTAACTGTAAAATTGTAAAAACGCTATGGAAAAAAACAGTTAATATGTTAACAGTAAGTTCCCGTACTACATACAGGGAAAAACTGTAAAATATCTAACCAGACATTTCATGTAATTTTACAGTAAAATGCTGTTAATTTCAGTTTTTAGAAGTAAAAAATAACAAATCAATGTATAATTTCCAGTCAAAAACTGTAAACTGATATTCCCAGAATTCCCTGCATGACACTCCACATTCGAAAGTATTTTGTTTAAATAATCATGTTTTTTTAATAGTTTTTATTATCAGTTATGTATATTTGGGCTTTATGTTACATCTTCTGTTGTTTATTGAAAGTTGAATGCATTATTTATGTATCATGTGTGTTACCATGATGGTGTTTTGTGTTTGCATGAATGACTCTGTGCACCTTCTATATATTAGTATATACTTCTGCTTGTGGCGAAGCTACTTGTGATGAGCTTTGATTCTTCATGTGGCTTTCTCTTTTACCACCTGCTTTATTATGGTGGTTGTCAGTATGTTAAAGGTACAAAACAGATTTTAATAGCGGTGTGCTTTGTTGAATTTACTGGTTTACATTCAGATATTCTTGTTTGTAAATTACAGTTTTATACTGTAAAACAGTTTTACAGTTTTTCTGTATTTTTTACAAAATTATTCTGGCAACCACAGCTGCCAAAATTATTTTGTAAAAACTACAGATTTTTTTTTACAGTGTTGTTAATAGTTAATAGTTTCTCTTTGAACCCATTTAGCACTGAGAATGAAATCTGGTAGCCACAGCATTCATGTTAAAAGCTTTGATGGTGATGTGAAGAAGGAGGGGAAGACAGGAGAGTCTTTTGTGTCGACTGCATGTCATCATGCGCTCATCGTCAGCTGGGCTTCTGTAATCATTATCCCTCCAGAACACGCGGTCCAAACACTGCCTCACTCGACTTACTCAACAAACGTGTATGAATCATTTCATATGCCTTCATTTGTTTGCACAAAGTAAAATTTGTTCTATTAACATATCACACAGACCAAAAGCCGCAGATGCCCACACAGTTTCTCATTCTCTGCGCTCACATTCAAAAACAAGACAAGGAATGAAAGAAAAGTCCCCAAGCCGAGTGAGAACAGAATGGTATTCTCGAGTGGGACGTGGGGAATTTTTTCTCCTATTCCCAATGGATTTAGTGTTCCTGGTCATGCTCTGTGTGTGTTGTACGTGGGCAGCTGGGACTGGACTCAGCTTTTTATACCACCTTCTCCTCTTTCACAGGGGCAGATGATAAAGACAGGTCTTTATTGAGAAGAACAATGGTGAGGAGTTACAGCACAAAAGACCTCCACAGCATGTGCAGCATATGCAGAACTGCAACAAAGGTCAGGTATGCACAGATCTCAGATCAGTTCAGATCTGCCAAAATTATACAAACATTTTGCTATAATTTAAAGGAATAATGAAATTAGCTGAAAATGCACTCACACCCCTCAGGCCGTAGAACAGATTTGGAGTGATTTAGTATTACGTCACTATTTTGTCCAGAAGCAATGGTTTGAAGTGAAAAAGCCTTGATGGAATTGTTTCTTAGGAATATGCAGCTTTTTGCTTCACAAGATGTTAACTGGAGCGGTGTGGATTATTGTGATGTTTTTATCAGCTGTTTGGACTCTCGTTCTGATGGCACCCATTCAATTCGTTATATGGTTTGTTTGCATTTACTATGTTTTCCCCTGCATCCCCAACCTTATTGGACCATATTTGCGAGCCATTTTATATATATATATATATATATATATATATATATGCGTGTGTGTGTGTGTATGTATATATATATATATATATTTGCATAGTATATATACATGATATATGTATGACAGAAATGGGCTTCCATAACATTCTGATGAAGTCCAGTTTTTCATAATTTTTTTCTCTGATTCAATAAATCTTTATCTTTGTATCATTTGCATAGAGCATCATCAGAAACGCTTAAGAGGTGGCAATGCCTACAAACTTCATGTACTTTACCTCATTTCCAATCGATCGAAGATTGTTCCTGCCACGGGATAAAATAAATAAATAAAACAGGTAATTACAACTTTTTGTCTCATTTTTTTTTCTCGCATCCTGAGTTTTTGCAATTATGATTTTTTTTCTTTCAGAATTTAGAAAAAAGGGCAAAATCGTGAAATATAAACTCAGAATTACAAGAAAAGAATTTAGATAAAAAGTCACAATTACCTTTTTCTTTTCATCCCGTGGCAGAAACAACATTAATAGAATGTTAGAGAATTATTCACAATATGCAATAATAAATATAATGTTGTTAATTCATAAACACTTTTTTTTAAGAATCTCTGATCTTGCACAACTATGCTACTACAAAAAAACCAAAGGAAAAGAAATCACAAAACTTTCATATTTTGTAATGTTTGTATTTTGTTTCATCGTCACAAAATGGGTACATGGGGAGGAACAAGCCTTTCAAAAGAACCTGAGGTATTTTGCGTCAAGCAGCCTAAGGTATCAAGAAAATCTTTAAAAAAAACTCCCTATATCAATTAGTTTTGTTGATACGATGCTATTCACACAAAATATAATAATAACAATAATAATAAGTTGCCAACTATTTAACAATTTCAGCAAAAAAAGGACAGCCTGCATCTTTTTATTACATGTTTTAAATAATGATAACAATGTCTTTAAAATTATAGTACAGGGAAGGAAAAGGAAATACAGGTAATGTCTCACACAAGGAAAAAAACTTACAGCAGCACAAATACAAGATTTGCCATACAGAAAAGCTAACTGAAAAATACAGACATAAATAAATTGCTGAACTATTTCCCATGGATAGGGCAATCCCATTCACATTTGCACACACACACCCTTTCTGTGTTATATTTAACCTTTGGGGCGTTCTAGAGATTCTGAGAGGATGAAGGGAAAAGGGGAGTGAAGGAGAGAAAGAGTAGAAGAGAAATCGGACCTAAATAGAGAAAGCTCAGAGCTCAGACATGTAATTGACTCATTAAAAGCTCCCCTGAGAAGAAAGCAAGCAGAATGTATTGTCACCATAGTGCAGATTCTGTTCTTATCAGTTACTGGTCTTTCATATAAAGTTTATGATCCAATAAAAACTAGTTGATCAGCAGACATAACTGTCAGACCATCAGCCAGGTTCAGTTGTGTATCCTTTTTTGCTGATGAAAAGGTTAGGGGCTTATCTCCTCTCCAAGACGCATCTTTAGAAGTTTAGAAGAGCATCTGCAAAGGGTCCTTCTGGCATTCACAACAACAATCCACACATCCTCCCACAATCAGACCAAAACAAACAATAAATAATGTCATAAATATGCAGAACAAATGGGGGACACAGACAAACCCCTTTAGAGTCCCTGTCATTTTTTCCCTTCATTTCGTCTTGTGTGCTTGTTAATACAAAAATCGAATTCTTGAAAATCTAAATGAGTCGCAACTCATTTTCCCAATGCTTGGGGTATCATACATATTTTTCTAGATTACTCTAGAATATTCATGCTGGATTAAAGTCTTTAATAATTTAAGCCAGCAGGCTGGAGAGACAAACGAAAGCCATACCAAATGCTTTAGTTTGTGACACACTGCAGGACATCAATGGTTGGTTACACATGATTTTTTGTAAAGCGCTGTGGTACCCTTTTAATGAGAACGTTCTAAAACTTCCCTCTTAAAGCAACAGAAAGTGCATTTAAACATCAGATAATTCCTGGTAATAACTGCACTCCCTTATAAAGAAAAAGGAGGACAAAAGAAAAAAAAAAACGAAGTAAAAACACATATTGCTTGTAGTTGCGTTTCAGTTTTGCGAGTGTATTTTTGTAAATATCACAGAAAAGGAGAGCTCAACACTGAAAAGAGGAAAAATAAAAACTCCACAATCTTTTATATTATTTCTCTTTACCAGAATGAACCAGTAGAATAAATTAAAACTGTAACTAAGAAAATGACCAAAAAAACTTTAAACATCCATTGAAATCACGGTGTATATTTCATATACTATTTGTTTGTAAGGAAAACAGCAGCCTTGACGCATGCTTAGTGAGAGGAACATGGGTTGCACAACAGTTCGCGCATCACCATTTGGGCACAGGAGGGGAAGGACTAGACCCTGAAATCTGGGTAACAAAAGAGTGACAGAGAACATTATGGGAAAACGCCCACAATGCATTTCCTTCATGACATGCCTGGTTCCTCCTCCAGGATTCCATGAATGCTGGGATACAGGAGCAGGGTGGACAAGAGCACTGCACAAAGAGGCCTTCATTCAGCCAGCAAAAGCATGTACCACCAAGGCTTAGTCTGTGCTGACTCCTTGTGCTGTGGTGGTGTAACGTCCATAATACAAGAAACAAAAGTGAGCATAACAGCCATGCTTGATTCTCAATACACCAAAAGGCTGGTAAAGCTTTTATGAGGAAAAGGGTGGTCTGTTTCTAGAATGAGGAAATGAGGGATTCTGCCACTGCAGTCTCAGCTCGTTGTCATCTGGGGATGGCTATGGCTTACAAACAGTAGAAAGACAAAGAAAAAAAGTAAATCAGCTTCCGGTTCCACCGGCTTAAAAAGACAAAAAAACAAAAAGAGTTCAATTTCTGAGAACTAGTCATTTATTGACAATTCTATGAACTAATATGAATGCTCCACAGCTTTGCCAGGCCCACTCTTAGTCATCCTTGCTCATAAGTGGCGTCTGTCCGTCTGTGCGTTAAAGTCCCCAGGGGCTGTCAGGATACTTCAATGATTTCCATGCTTCCAGAGAAGCTGGACTGTTTGCTGATCTTTCCCAGTTCCTCCCTTGAACGTGTCTCCGATATGCCCTCTTCAAACTCCATCTGACAGCTGCGCCGCTTGAACTGCTTATCGGCAGCACTAGAAGTGGGAGCGTCCTCGTGCCAGCTGCCCCTCGAGTCCCGTGGCTCCCCCACCTTCTCCCGCAGACGCACAGCCTCGCATGGGCCGGGAAGGCTGCTGCATCCCAGTGCAGGAAAGTGTACCACCCCTCCTCCACCTCCATTACCGTTCATTGACTCCGAGCTGTAGAACCAAGGGGCTTCGCCTGTTGGCGTTACAGGGGTCGTGGCCTGTACGGTGTCTCTATGCTTGGTCCACATGGGCCCGGTGCCCACAGTGGGAAGGCTGAGCAGCAGGGAGGGCTTTAGATTGTTGTCAAGACTGGGACTTTTGTGTGCGGGGAGTGAGTGTCCGAAGTGCGAGTGCACAGGAGAACTTCCAGCGCTGCTACCATTGTGCTTGCTTTTCCTCCGCGAACGAGGTCGGGAGCTGCTCTCAGGAAAGAGGCCTGGAGATTCAGCTAAACTGGGGCTGACAGGCGAGTACTGGCATACGCCATTGGCTTCTCTGGCCTCTGGGCTATCCAGCTTGCAGAGTTTGGGAACATCTTCGGTATGCGCAGGAGTGAGGCGAGGACAGTGGTTGGGCTCGTAGACCGATTTGATGTCAAGTGAGAAAGAGCGTTTGAGCCGGTTGGTGTCTAGGATACGCTCTGCTGACAGATTCAAGCCATTAAAGCCCTGCTGGAGGGAGGTTGGAGAAGGTAGCTTGGTGTCCAATTCTGTGCAGTCCTTCTCGGCCTCCAGACGACCCTTTTCAGGATCACTTGAAGATTCTCCTCTAGGTTCTGACAATTCCTTCAACTGCTCCAATTTCTCCTGACCCGAGGACAGAGCCTTTAGCAATTTCAGACCTTTCTCGAACTCCAGCAGCTGCCCCAGGAAGTTGAAGTTGGGTGATATTGAAGGTCTGCGGTCCTTCACAAACCTGGAAACACAAGAAGAGTAAGAACGATAACCTAAGGACAAATATATTGAAAGGAAGACATCTTCAACACAAAGACACATCATGTGAGCTTGTAAAGGCCTTGAACAAAAATATGTGTTTAGGAATGCCACGATGGGTATTGTTTACAAGTGTTTCTATGTGATCCAGTTTACATGTTGCAGGAAATTGATATACAATTACAGCTAGCAGAAAATGTCTTTCTGAGACTGCAATTTAAGCTGCAGGGTGTCTGAGTGAGTTTACCTGTATGCGTCATCTGATGACAAGCCCATTGTCTTCATGATATAAGCGATGGCGATGGTAGCGGACCTGGAGATGCCAGCTAAACAATGGACAATGACTCGACAGTTGGAAACCTTGGCTTTGTCTGAAAGGGAGAAGGGAGAACTGTGAGCAAACACAAAACATGCAAGACAAACCCAAATACCTCTTCAGTGACAAGCAAGATAAAAAAACATAAAATTTCTGCAAATATGCTTTGAGGAGCAAATTTGTTCTTCCTGATACCATCACACAGGGTGCCACTCACTTTTCATGCTAACATGTGGTTCACTTGAAGAAAATCAATCAGACAAGGGAAACTAAATAAACTTTTCCTATTGTCACAAGTTGGTTCTTACCAATAAACTCATTGGTTTTGTCTAGCCATGGCAGGAGTTTTTCACAGTAGTTGTCATTGACGGGAATGCGCATGAAATGGCTTTCGGAGATGAACTCTGGCTTTGGGCAGGTGTTGCTTGCATTTAACACATATGTGATGCCGTTTTGAGCCATCAGATCCTGAGAGTGCAAAGAACCAAGGTATGAATGTGACTATGTAACTACTCCAGTTTTGGAAGTTTTAACAAATGAAAAGTTTCTAACATTCCAAGACCTCAGTTACAGTCAGCTGTACCTTGTTGAGCACATCTTTTTGGGAGCCCAGGTAGAGATGGGGCAGGATTTGTGTGGGACCAACGTTTGCCACAGGCAGACACGGCTGAGACAAACTCATAGGCAGAGTGGCCACTGGCTTGCCTTCACATAGGCCTGGGAAACAGGATGAGAATGCTGCAAAACCACCTAAAGAAACACAGAGAAAAAGAGAGAATGTGTTAGGAAACAAAATGACCCCCTACCTATGTGATGGAAGAAAGACAAAACCAACAAGAATGCTGGATTTGGCACCTGTCAACATTGTCATTGTTGTAACATAAGTCGTTATGTAAGGGATGCAACTCAAAATCTCTCAAGCAGGACAAAGAACTTAAAGAGCGACCTATAATAATAAGAGGCATATTTCAAGTCAAAACCTTTCATACTAACAAAAGACATGCTGATGTCACACATCATTTGTCAAAACCTAAACAAGAGAGGATTGCATAATCCTAAACATAATCAGATGTTATGAACAAGATTATGGCAATCTAGGTCAGTGCATGTACAAACACAGCAGTCAAGTAAGCAAAGGCCAGTTGGCCTAAAGAAGGATTCTGTTTCTTTAAGAGGCGGGTGGCTCCAGTTTTGGCATTTGTCTGCTGGAGCTCCTTTTCCTGGATGACCTAATATCCTCAACTGAACAATTGCGTCAGGCTTAGAGAATGAGGGTGGTCACAGGTGCAGACCAAGCCCTTGATCCATAGCTCTGGGGCGTTGAGTGTCTGGACAGCGATGTACACACGTACAAATGCAAGGTGCAAAACTGGAAATGCACTCACGTGCATCTATAAGCAGCTGAACTAGAATGCATTTGCGTAACAGGGAAAGATGGAAAAGCGGAATGGAATTTCAGAGGAAGAAAGTAAAGTCTTCATTGAGCTGTGCAATGCTGCCAGAAAGCGTGAGCCCCGGCAGATGGGTTTAGACCTTAATCGCAGATGAGCTCCATGAGAATCTGGGACATGGTAACCCTGGGAGCGTGCACACACAGCAGTCAACTAGGGAGTCACAAAATCATTTCATCCCGGCCAAGAAACAGTGCAATAGTCCAAACAAAAGTGACTGTGTTAAACAGATCTGAGTGGGAAGGAGTTAAAATGAACAAGTCAATAAAATGAGTCATGGCAAATAAAGAGTGAGGTGATAAGAAGGTTTACAACAAAGAGGGGCCACACTCAACGTTATTGCATGACATTATTCAGAGTCTATGCATGGGTGACAAATCATACATCAATTAACCGTGAACTTTAAAAGCCACCTGCTTTGCCCTAACTGACAACAAGTAACACCTGTCCCTCTTATCCATGTGCAAATCCCCATCTAAACAACTATTGTTTGCTTGGGGGTGCCTGGTTCTTTAAGAGCTTGAGCGACAAACTGTCTGTTTCCTGCTATTAATGGCAACGGCTGGTACAATGACATCATCTCTCAGCACAGAAGACGGAGGTGATTTGCATGTCACTCAAGCAGAACCAACGGGCCCCTGGTGCCTCCTCCATACGCCCTCGAAACCAGTGGTAGAAGAATGACTGCCGACCAAATGTTCTACGACCCCCATTCTGGTTCAAATACACCCTTCCCCCCAAATCGCACACACACACAAATACGTTCAAACACATTGATACAACATCAAATCCAGGATGTCTGTTCACCATCCCCCAACTGTAACTCCCCTCACTGGCCCAGTGACATAACTGCCTAAAAAAGGGTTGGTCATTATGTCAACACTGTCAGCAATACCCAAGTAAGACTACAAATTTTGCCTGGTTAAGGCTTGTTAGAACCAGCTTCCTTTCCCACATCTCTCAAATGCATTACTTTTGCCAAAACATGGAAGTAGTGCCGACTTCCCATCCCTCTTCCTTGAACTCAAAGGTCAAGGATTTCAAAGGGCATCTGGGATCTGTGAAAGCAAGACCACAGCTCAAAAGGTAAGTGGACAAGATCTCCTTTGGAAGTGATCTTTCATCCCCTCAAGGATCTGGAATAGTGTCCTGCTTCAAAGATCTACAGGGGTGCTTTATATAGCTTCCTTGAAAAAAAAAATGTGTTACTGGACCACAGCAACACAAACAGGAACACGCACAGCACCACATTGTTGAAAAGCCAAGAGAGGAAATACTTGAGTGAGGTCATCAGCTATCATTTCTAACTGGGCGGTGGTGGTGACAGTTACGATTACAAGGAAACCACAAGCTTCCGTATCTGTCTTAACATCTTGCTAATGTTGAATCAACGAACGCCTACTTTTACTTCTTCCACAGAAATATGAACAATTATTTGCACCTTAAGCAGTCAAGTTAAAGAAGTGTGTCAAATACACATTTAAAAGAAACTGATGTTCTCACTAGATGTTGCGAGCATGTAGGACTCTCTGAATTGAATAAATATACACATGCACAATGCACAGACACACACGACTGACTTAGGCAACATTAGTCACTTTTATAGACTCCAGTTACGTAAGAGGGCAGTGGTGACATTTCTCAAAAACCACTAGGCATATGAATGTATGTATGTTTTCAGCAAGAGAAGTGTGCCAGGGTCAATCTCACGCTGGACGAAAAGGCAATGTGCCACTCGCATACTTCCTCTATGTTTTTTTCTCTCTCTCTCCAAAGCTTACATAACCTCCATTCACCATCCAACTTTCTCTGACGCACCTCAGACCTCAGTTCTTCTTAAAAGTGCAATAACCTCTCTTGTACAGAGGAACCGTAACATCATGGAAGAATTTATCTGGAATTGCAGGGTGAATAGCTTATACAGAGACTACAATGCTCAGGTCAGCACAGACATGTGTGATACCTAAATTCGACTGCAGCTGCAATGCCATGTTCCCCTACTTTGCAACAAAGCAGCAGACAAGGTAATAAGGTTACATTTTTCGGATATGGCCATGAACTATTGAGCCGCATTTGTGTTTAATAACACAGAGTGCACAGTTCATTAACTCCACCCTTTGATATCAGTTCATTGTCCTGCAGCACCTGACCTCCATCTTTAGGAGCCCCTCAGTTTTTCATCTTTTCAGCTGAGCTCTATAGCCACTCTCACACAGGCTTCCATTCAAGGCTCTACATCCAGCAGCATTGATGGGCCCCTGAATGAAACTAATGCACATCAACACACGCACACACATACAAGTCTCCAGATGCAGAAGACATGACGCCATTGAGGAGCAGCCCCCATCTGTCCCCATCTCTGCGTGCACACACACACTTATTAGCATCTCAATAAAGACCCAATGACATCATTGCACACATGCATGCTGCACAATGAGGAACACAAAAAACAGCAGGGGGTTGGTGGCTACCTCATCACTCCCGGCGCTTTGTGTCATGCTTGACAGATTAGAAGTGTTAAACCCCAGGACCTTGTATCATCGAATCATTAACTGTTGGCGCTATTACAAGTATTGCATTTCTGCCCTAAAGCCATTACGAAAACATAGACATCACTCCAATAAAAGTAAATTGCTTGGTAAAGTCCAACTGTTTAACTTGTATTTGGTGACATCAGTAGAATGCACACATAACTCAAATATAAACTCGCATGTGTGCATAACGTTGTGAACCATGAACACACACAAAGCAACTGCATTAATAAATATACTCAAATCAAATAAATCCTATGCACGTCCATTTAATTTTCTACTATTCTAGGAGATAATCATAGGAGCAATGCTAGGTTAATGCTTAACTATTTAACATAAATGTAGGTTAAAGAAAGACACTAAAAAAAGAATTCTAACATCAGCCAAATATTTGGGACTACAGAAAAGAAAGAGGAAGATGATGAAACATATCGCATAACCAACACGTGTTTGACAGGTACAGATGGGAAAGCACCATCGGTCCAGGTGACAACAGATGCTACAGACCTCTTAGCTTGCGTTCTTTCCTCATCTTGCGGACTCTGATTTTGAGCCTCATGTCTGTTCGCTGGATCCCCGGCCAGAAGCAGTTCTCCGGGGGGGATATGACCACGTCTAGGGGCATCCGCACCAACCAGTCCAAACCGCAATCCAAGAACTATACGTCCGAAAGGTACTGGGTACCAAAAAAAGGTAAGATCCTAAAAAAACACTTAGGAGGGAAACTCCACAGGAAAGCAGCAACAACTGCGTCCCCCTCACAAAAAACGAGGGCAGAAGAAATGTGTAGTCTTTCCTCAGGAGCGCCACGGATCCTTCCTCGATCTCATTCTGTGTGGCAACAACTGAAAGTGGAGCTCGCTATTGTTGTACAGCCTCCGTTCAAGTCTTTCCCCGCCTCTCTCTCTCTCTCTCTGTGTGACCTTAGAGTGAATGAGCTCATTTGCCGTGAGCATAGTCTGCCTGTCTCTCTCCTCTCTCGCTTACTTTCACTCTGTCTCCCCCCGTCTTTCCTCTCTCTCTCTCGCTCTTACTGTGTGTGAGCTGAATCTGGCTTATGAGTAAGGCATGCAACCACATTCCTTACTCACAGAGCAAATATGCAGCCACCTTAGGGGCCCACTCAATGCTTTTCTGAAAATGAACTGCAAGTACACACATAATATATGAACACAGATGCATTTGATCTTCTCTTTTCACACTTCTCCTAAATGCATTCAATTTACAACAACAAAGCACAGTACATTTTAAATAGCAATTTTAAAATCAATAAAACAACTAAAATATATGCATCTTATGTGCAATTATAATTAGTTCTACTTATAATGAATTTTCCATCTGAATTTTGCATTATCAACTACTTTCCTGATATTTTTGAGGGGACGGTCCAAGGCCGGGTGTGTGCATCCTTCAATCTAAAATTGCGAAAAAAGCTTGCAGCTTTCGTTTCTGCTCTGATAGTCGCAAAACTATGCAGAAAGTTGTAGGTTTGTGTTAGAATCAGGAATGGTAAGAGAACATTGTGCTTTAAAAAAAAAAAAATTCACATTCAAACCAAACTTACGTTTTCAGCCAGCAAAGTTTAAATCCCATCTGGCTAGCGCGGTTTAACAACACATCCTGTTATGTTTAAGAATTAGGTCAGTAGGCAGAAAAGAGGTGGCCTTTTGTGCCTGTTTGAAAGCATTAGACTAAAAGCGTTTATACTATGAACGCAATCTGGTCGAATGCGTTTTTGACTACCTCTAAAAGTGGACAAGCTCAAAGCATTTCTGACCCTGTTTAAACCTGTATTTAATGTCATTCACTTGTGATCGGATCGACAGATACGCATCTTAATACCAGGTGTAAATGACCTAAAATGCCCTGTTAGTACAAGCCATAAAACGTCACACTAGCAAAACTAAGGTCATGGGTTCTATTCCCACTAAATGGAAATACTAAATGCATGACAAACACATCTGAGAAATCAAGTTTATTTCAATAAACTAAAAGTCTAACACACCTATCCATGTGCTGTAAGAGCACACCAGCCTAAACATGCTAAAATTGCTGTTAGTAGAGAGAGCACTGCAGGACGTAGTTACAATGGCTGTTCTAAAGTGCATTACTGCATGTTGCAAACACATTTTGGTTTACTCAGATGCAATATAAGCACATAAAGCATTCCAGGCTGGTTGATACTGGTTAGTTTTGGTTGTATCATTCACTACTTTGTGAATGTTTACTGCATGCATCAAGAGTAAACATCTCAATGGCTGAGTATGATGCAGTAGAGAGAAGCTGTATCAGAATACAACACACTACACCGCAGGATCATCTATCAGGTGAAGCAGAGGGACCACATCATTCATGCAGTTTGGCTACAACTCCACAAGCCTATATGTGCAGGTTATGGAGTGTTGCCACAATATATTGAATGTATTTATACAGCACTTTTGGGGTCTAACAGAGGATGGCGTGTGCATGGAAGAGGAATTTTTGTGCGAATGCGTGTGTGGAGTAGGAGGGGGTTAGCGCTGATAGCGCTTGTTGTCAGAGCACCAGTGACATGCGATACGCGGATACATCAGTCCATGATGTAATGCTTACGGGGCCCCAGCTGTCATGCCTGAGGTGTGAGGTAGCCTCCAGTTGAGCGCAACGCCAGCTCCAATCACTCAACACTCGCATGAGTGCATCAGTCTAAGTGTGTCCAAATCCCCCTGTCTGTGATAAAACAGCGTGAAAGTACGCTGGAGTTTGACATACATATCACATAAATGTATCCCAATGGGGCATCTCTCATTTACACTCACGATATGGGGCGAAGGAGCTAGAATTCTCACTGCATGATTAAGCTTCTAGATGTCTTATGTATACAAGCCATAAGTGAAGTCATGAAGAAGTCATGGAAAGAAAGAAACACAACACGTGTGTGTAGACATTACATGCTATGCATGTGTAGCTACATTGTTTTACCGCCAACAAAACAGCAGATACATGCCATACTGCAATAAATGTGTCTTTACCCCTAGGCTGAACGATTAATCATAATAAAACAAAATCTGCAATATGACTTAGTGTGATAATCAAATCGCTTGCAGTTTTATTAAATAAGTATACACGCTAAAAAATGCTGGGTTGTTTCAACCCAACTTTGGGTCAAATATGGACTAACCCAACCGTTGGGTTCAATTTTTACCTTAAATTTTTCACCCAAAAGTTGGGTTAGACCATATTTGACCCAAAGTTGGGTTGAAACAACCCAGCATTTTTAGAAGGGATACAGTGGGGAAAAAAAGTATTTAGTCAGCCACCAATTGTGCAAGTTCTCCCACTTAAAAAGATGAGAGAGGCCTGTAATTTTCATCATAGGTATACCTCAACTATGAGAGACAAAATGAGTTGGGTGAAAAATTTAAGGTAAAAATTGAACCCAACGGTTGGGTTAGTCCATATTTGACCCAAAGTTGGGTTGAAACAACCCAGCATTTTTTTTAGAGTGTATGCGCTGTGTGTTTCAGAGTGAAGCACCATCTCTGCATCTGCTCTGAGT
This sequence comes from Sinocyclocheilus grahami, assembly GCF_001515645.1. Classification (NCBI taxonomy): domain Eukaryota; kingdom Metazoa; phylum Chordata; class Actinopteri; order Cypriniformes; family Cyprinidae; genus Sinocyclocheilus; species Sinocyclocheilus grahami. The sequence continues at coordinate 1,092,920 of NW_015505546.1, forward strand.
TTGGGAACGCAACATGCGCCAACCATCTTCCTACTGTTGTAATGAGAAGCGCTTATCAACAAATGAGAATCTTTAAGAGCTCCCAGCAATTTTCCAATATAAGCTTGTTTAACATTTGTGTGATATTAAAATATTAAGTAAATATTATAAACAGTAGTAAATAGCATTGTACTAAGCACAGCAAACTTGGATTTTTTTAGTGCGGTCAACGTTAACGCGTTAACGCATGCGATTCATTTTACAATCCTTAACGCGTTAAAATAATTTAACGCAATTAACAATTTACTGAAGCACAATTTCTATTCTAACCCTTTAACCCAATGTTGCTTCTCTGCTTGCGATCAGATCATTTTAAGTCGCTAAACTCAGAGAAAGTTTTCAGTCCACTGATCCAGTAAGCGAATGCATTCAAACAATCCGTCCAAAACAGTGCTAATATAAAGGAAACCAGGCTGATTACATCAGAGATTGCAGAGAGAACAGAGACTCGCATTGCGTTTTAAGTGAATTATTAATTCCAGTGTGTTTCGCTTTAAAACACGAGCTCTGTCATATTCTGTGATTGTCTCTGAAGAACACGAGCCCTCACACGTCACACGCCACACGCGCTGTGTGTGAAGTACAGGCTGAACGGATTGTCAACACATCCCACCACTGTTGATGAGACGCAAACTATGGTTTCTCGACTGGATAACCAGTCTCGCTAGTAAAGTTCTGATGGATGAAGACTGCAATCAAGGTAAAGAGGGTTGCAGTGGCGTACAGGGGTCGTACAGTATGCAAGCGTGAGTCCGTTATAATAATGCGTGTATGAGTGCTCTTGACGCACTGATCGCACATTGTATTTATGCACAGGCACAGACATTTCCATACATTCACGTCGTTTCCACACAATTCACGATAATGTTTTGATTTGTCATGTGTGTGTTGCTGTGTTTAGTTATACTGAATGGATCCGTGTACTGTAGTAGATAAATGCAGTCAGCAGGCGGTTGGTTTAGTTTTTTTTTGGCATCTCCATGTTGTCCTGTTCGGTATCGCATCTTGACTTCTCTAAAATGTAAAAAAGTTCTTTGCTGTTGCACTGTACACATACTATAAAATCCTGATTTTTTTTTTCTTTCATATGTGCTTATATGGGCTCCTTATATAATTTGGTTCTTTGGTGTCCTTTTGGAGTTTCTAAGTGTCCTTTTTTGGAAAGACATTAAATTTATCTTGAAAAAAAGCTTGCAGAAATTACAGATTTTTGAGAATCACCCTTCAATCTTTTGGTTTACTTTGCTGGATATAGCAAATGATGACAAAATACATATTTGAAACCAGATAAATGGTCTATGCTTAACTTCATGAAGTGTGCGATTAATCGCGATTAATCACAGAAAAAGGGTATGATTAATTAGATAAAAAAATTGTAATCGATTGACAGCCCTAATTTTTTTTAAATCACATTTTAAACACATTTTGCTTTTTTCACATTTCAGTTTTCTTCCCCAAATCATTCAGCCCCAGGTGTACTGCTCTATTTTTAATATCATTAAATCGTCATCATCCTTTGTTGCACCCACCTGTTGACGTGCTTTAATCAGACACACATGGCCGCAGCAAACGTGTCAACTCGAACATATCCCAGCCGTTAGACAGCAGCCCACAATGTTTTCAGATGTAGGACTTTCCACACACACGTGAGGGTGACACATTTAAATACCACTAATCTGGTTAACTTACACTCTTAAGTGTAAAGGTTCCAAAAGGGGTTTTTCGCAATGATGCCATATAAAGAAAAAAAAAAGGTTCTCCAAAGAAGCTTTTAGTAAACAGCTTTTTTTCTAAAGAACCTTTCCCAGTACGGAACCTTTTGTAGAAAGGAAAGGTTCCAGGGATATCAATCAGTTTTAATGGAGCCGCCGATGCCAATAAAGAACATTTACTTTTAAGAATTTGGTATAGTTAAGTGATCAAAACCATTTGCGGATTTGAACCCAACTAAGGGTGCTCCATGAACTGTGTTCTTGAGAAAGACAGTTCCCAGATTGCTTGTTCCTGTATTAAGTGTACTGTAAATCACTTTTTCCTCTTCCAACTTCTTCACACCACTAGTTTTACTGTAAAGTTACATATCCTCTTACAAAAGGATATGGCTTTTGGTCTGTGATATTGCTGTGACTCAATGTTTCCATCAGTCTCGTAAAACATGCTGAGCTATGAGGTGATAAATCAGCATTGCTTGAATCTTATATTAGTTTTCATTTAACACTGCCAATCCTGTTAAACACTATTAATGCTAAAGATCTCACATAGTTCAGAAAACACTTGAGGCTTCTAAGTGTAATGGCTCAACAGGATGCCGTCAGTCAGTACTGGGCTGAAACCCAGTGTACAGGTCAAAGGTCAAGTTCATTAATCAAGGTCTGCCATGTTTCAGCTATGTTACCAACAGCTGAAGAAGGACCCAGTTTTAACCGGTTTTAACACTTTTGGAGGCCAGTTACATCAGATTTGAATTTTCAGATGTTTTGCAAGGACGTGTTTATAACCAAAAGCTTAAAACAATCTTATGCGATTCATACAAGTGGATGATGACATTTGTGGGATTAAGCAAGAAACTTGTTCACTTGTCACTGCGAGTTGTGAAAAAGACAAGGCGTCCTGAGAAGATTACTGACCAACTGTTGCACTCCTTCCTTTTTCCTAAGCTTAACATTAATGCTGCAATGGCAGAAGTTCAAACGTAGGGGAAAAAAGAGAATTCAATGGAGAACCCTGTAATAAAACTGCAGTTATGAAATATTAAATAAATATTACTACTATAGCTGCAAATTTCATTTAGAGCAGCCATGTAGTTTTTTTTTTTTAATCACATTGTGCTGTTGATAATTTGAACATATGTTTTGTTTGTGAATAAAATGGATTAGGTGAATTTGAACCGAGACCTGCAAAAACTATTTGCTTTAAATTTTTTATTTGCACCAATGGTCCTGATATATGGGCAGACATGCATTAATCCGCACCTCTGTATTATATTTACATTTTACCACATTTCATGCATCATCTATTCCCATGTTGTCCATTCTTTCCTTACTCAAGAAGTAGGGGTGATTGAGAAACTAGAGTTGATCTATCAATATGGACAAAGGTCTCTGTTCCCCAACCCTTCCCCCCTAAAAGACAGCGAAAGAAAGCAATCTAAACCCCCTATGGAGAACTATGATGTCATCGGGCCACATGTAAACCAGGATAGAGGTCTCCAGAGAGGGTTACACAACTGGGAGGATGTGCTTCATGTGGGAAGGAAAGGGGGAGACAGAAAGAGAAATGGAGAGAGCCTGAGAGAGAGAAAGAGAGAGATAAATGAGAGGGAGTATTAATGCTTACAATAAGACAGCAGGATTATGACAAAGTCCACATTCTTTACACAGGCGCTTCAAGCTCCGCAGAAAATCCAAATTTAGCCGAGGATGGAATGGAAGGATTGTGAGCCTCTATCAGGAAATGAGCGCCGGGTTGCCTCACTTGTTTGTGTACATGTATGTCCTGTGTTCTGCAAACTTTTCCTGGAATTCATTGCATTCTTGAAGAGCCACCAAAACCTTTGTAATGTTTGGAAGAGAATAGAACTAAGGCTGTCAATTTAACATGTTAATTTAGAACTGGAACATTACCTGAAAGAAATCACCACATGTAATCATGCTCCCTGACTCGTATGTGAATTCTATAATAAGGAATTTTCCTACCATCGGAGCAATTCAACACCCAGCAGATTTGCATAAATGGAACCGTTTTAATCAATCTTTGAGTTACGGCAACTTCTAATGAAATTACGTTTAACCAACAAACTACACCGAGTTAAAAGGAATTTAATAATTTGTAGCATAAACACAAAAAGTTGATTACTCAAATCAATCCAACTAATTGAGTTGTGACCCTGGAACCAATGAATCTAATATTTTTCAGTTAAAAAAAAAACTGCTAGCATAGCACATGTTAGATGTAACTTATTTAGCAGGTAAATTTAGTGAATTGGTTGGAAATTACTTGTCATCGCTCATATGGTCTATGTAGTATATACATTCACATAGCTGCCCACAACCTAACCAAGACATCTACTCTTCAGATCAATGGCAACCACAAAAACTTCAACATAACAGAAACTCTTTTACTGTAAATGTCAAAAATAATCACATTAAACACTAACAGGTCTTTCTCTTTACTAAAAAACACAAAATATTCCAACATGTGTTATCCTTATCCAGTCCTAGGCAAAGCATGCTGGGAATTAGAAGTCCACTACCCCATTTTCAAAAGTTATCAAGATAATTTAATTAACTTACTTTAGGTCCCCTGCATTTCTTTTAGAGCGTACTAGAAACCACGTAATAATGGTCTAAAATGACTCCGAAAACCTTATACTAGAATACCTTAGCAATATTCTGGCGACCTCCATAAGACTCTAACATTGTGTTAGAGAGTTTTTCACAACAAAAAACACATTTCTTTCTGAAATTATTGAAAAAAATCTGCAGTTCTACTCGACACGCTCCAGGAGAATTTGAACCGGTGTTTCCACCATAAAAGGTGGTCGTGCTAACAAGGACGCTAAAGACCACAGCCTCTAGTGTCAGTCACTAGTGTGTCTCTTGAGATCAGAGGAGTGAGGTTCACTTGCACTGCTCTTACTAGCTGGCATCCATTACACTCACCCCCCTAAACCTCACTACCACCCGGGTCATGGCACCAATATAATCCCTCCGGTTCTATTTGGCCCACTCTACAATGTTTCCAGCATTGGAGGCAGGCGAGCTAACAAGGACACTAAAGACCACAGCCCCTAGAATCAGTTGCTAGAGCATCTACTGAAACTAAGCTGTAAATCCTCACAAATTGTTGTGACAAACATATTTGGCTTTTTTCCAAAGCAGCCTACATTTTATTCATATATATTTATCAGTTCATGTATTCCCTGGGAATCGAACCCATGACCTGGCGTTGCTAGCGCTGTGCTCTACTGTTTAAGCTACAAGAATTCCATAAACCATAAACTTGGCCCGCCCTGAATGAAATATGCTGCCGCTTAGAGGTTAGCCAATCATAACACACTATTTGCATAGAAGTCATCAAGGTACAGAAGGAAAACCAGCCCTTTGTGGGTGCGATTTTTGGTGCAAGAAACCATCGTTAACGGTATAAAAGAGGTTAAAATAAAATGCACTGAAAGTGCTGAATATGAGTGGATATATATACAGTATATATAATGTACAGTAGAGTGGAAAAGAATTCCTCAATTTAAATAAGTGCACTGAATGCTTTTCTTTTTTAACGGGAATTTGGATGGTAGGTAGATTCAAGGAAAGGAAAGGGTGAAAAAAGAGGGAGACAGTAGCAGAGAGGAGAGGAGAAGTAGTTCATGTCATGCTGAAAGTATTTGGCACTGGTCGGTCTGCTGACATTTCTTAATTTCTTCAGCTTGTTTCTCAGAATTGACATAACACATATAATTTGAGGTCTCTGAGAGCACAGAGAAACTATAGCCAAGTTTACAGCGGGCCATATGCAGGACAAATGCTACTCATTTCTTCATACCGCACAGTGGTGTATGTATGTCGAGGGTAAAGGGTGGAGAATGAAAGGTCATCTTTTCGACCTTTGTGAATCTGTGGTGTGTATATGTGTGCTGTTCAAGTAGGCGACTGGCGCCAGATGTGATGACCACAGGAGCCTGAACTAAAAATAGAGCCATGCTCTAATCAGAAAGACATACGGCCAGAGAAAGAGTTGTGTGTGTGTGTTTGTTGAAAATAACAGAGCACCAATAACGTCCCTCGAGCGCTTACTTCATTCTAATGGCAACAGTGGCTCTTTTTCAATAGAAGCATTGATCCCGGTGCTGCTCTGAGACGATAATGGAAACAGGTCACATAGACACAGGAAGTCAAACTGCTGCATGATGAAGTTTTAGATGTTAACCATCTAAAGTGACTCATACATATTTTGAAGAATGTTGGTAACCAAACAGTTGACGGTAGCCAATGACTTACTGACAAAGTCAGAGGGAACCAGAAACTGTTGGTTATCAACATTCGTCATAATATCGAGTGTTCGACAAAAGGTTCATACAGGTTTAAGATATATTTTATTGTTCACATCATGTTGATTTGGTCAGTTTGTTGTACTATTCCTCACTTGTAGGACACTTTGGATAAAATTGTCTCCTAAATAAACTAGAATCTAAAGAAAATGTGGTGCTTGTCTATGCAAAACTCACCACCACAATGCAAGGGTTTTTTGGGTCGTATCAAGGGAAATGCTATGTGGTTGCTAGGTGTTTTTCTATGGGCCCAAATCAAAAACAGGCCACCCCCAAGTGTATAGTGTTCTGGGGCTGGATTCATGAAACATTTATATGAAGAAAACTCATCTTAACTGTCTTATTTTAAGTTAAGAATAATTTTATTCTCAAAAAAAAGAAAAAGAAATGTTCTTATCTTTTTAAAGATTTTTCTTAGACAGAACTTTAAGACAGAAGTTCAAGGCAAATAATGAGTTGGATCGCTTCAAAAATAGCACTTTCTTTGACAGGCCACACAATTTCAGGCATCATTCAGATTTCTTGTATATAACAATGTCTGAAAGTACAAATGTTGAGCTTTGGTGCCTATATGGAAACAAAGGTTTGAATCTGGGCTGCACAGTGCTCGTCACGTCACAAGATGTAAACTGATGGACTGGAGTGGTGTGGATTACTTGTGGATTATTGTGATGTTTTTATCAGCTGTTTGGACTCTCATTCTGACGGCACCCATTCACTGCAGAGGATCCATTGGTGAACAAGTGATATAGTGCTAAATTTCTCCAAATCTGTTCCCATGAAGAATCTAACTCATCTACATCTTGTATGGTCTGAGGGTTGTTACAATTAGCCTAAGTTTCAAAACTTATCATCTCATTTGATGCCATTTTTGTTAGTGATTTCACTGACACAATTAACTTCATAGTTGGAACATAGAATTGTACATTTATGTTTAAAAATGCATCTTGGAATGTTTCTGAACGTTTAGTCTAAAAGTATGATTGAGTTTTATGTTATAACCAGGGCTTACAACAGTTAAAGTCAAGCAAATATAATAGGAAACATTTTTTTCCAGAGAAGTCCGTCAGACTTTTTCCTGTGCTGGTTTAAATCATGAATACCCTCCTGTCCTTTACCTCAACTGGGCGTAGAAACGGCGGTAAAATTGGAGCTTTGGCTGACCGTGGCGAGTCTGGAGTCTGAGAGAGAACGTAATGTTGAGGGCATGCTTACAGTGAAAGGATATATTGATATTGTTTTAGAGCGAATGCGTCACCACCTGTTCATTACCTCATTTTGGCGAACACACACAAACACTTCAGCAAGAAACGCCCAGTTGCATAATAGAAGCCGGGAGCGAGACAAAGCTGAATTCAGCTCCAAAAGCTGCTAAATACAAAGGGGAAAGGAACAGCCGCGCTCTGGACCCTGCCAAGCTAAAACTTCTTCTAACTGAACATAATTCGCTACTTTCTGCCGAATTCCTCCCATTTGTGCTGCATTAACTGTTGGTGGCACAGAGGACATTTTATTCATCCTTTTTGAATGGAATATCACAAATTTTAAAGCATCTGCAAGTTTAAAATATGAGTTAGAAATGGATTCTTTGCATTTGTGTTGGTTTCATCTGGTTTTAAAAAGTTTAAATAAATAATGAAATTGATTGATCAATATATTTTTTAATGAAAAAAAAAAAAAATGAAATAAAAAGTTATGTGGTGTAACCAAGTAAAAAGTAAAAACATTTTCTTTTACACCTTGAAAACATGTGAGTGTACACATCTTAATCATTATTTAAAAAAATAAATTAAAAAAGTTTTAAAATATATTTGTCAAGGTAAAAAGTATTTAATATGAAGATCATTCATTGTTAATTCATAAATATCATTAGTTATGGAGAGACACACTGCATCATATTTTACAATCTCAGCTAACCTTGACTTGACATAAAACGTTTAAATGATCAAATATTTATTTGATTTATTTGACTTATTGACCTTGACACACAGTCGAGGGGGTTTGCTTGTTGGTTGTACGGTACCATATATTTTTGATTTTGTGGACATTTTGTGGAAGGTTTTAATAAAATACAAAACTGAGGTTTTCTTTCAAGAAGTTTATTTATTCAATTAGGATTTTTTTCTTCATTATGATATCCGGACAGTGTATCACCCTGAAATCTCCTCAAATAATATTTTAAAATCAAAACTGATTCCTGTATTTTTGAATAAATTAATATATAGGACAAAAATGAGAATGGTATCATTGACCCACATAAAACCTGGAGAAAGTGACATACATGAACGCATATAGGTGACCTAGTGGACTTGATGTCCTACCATGCATAGAAAAACAAAGGCAGATAGGTGACAGGCTAGCGAGATTAAGAGTGATTGCACATCTGCAGGACACGCACATTCGTTCTGAATGTGTGAAAGCTTCAGGCGGTGTGTGTAAATGTGTGTATGCCATTCCAATAAGAAGAACGGCATGAACAAGATGCCTATGGAGCGAGATGGACGATCAAATTCAACAACAGCTCGCATAGCATTTCAGATCCTGTGATCGCCCTACATTAACAGGAAACAGCGTGCCAGCTCAACAGGCAACAAAGACGAACTTGCTGACAGTCAACGGGGTGAACACAAAGAGTTGGTTCAGGTGTGGTAGTTTCAGCTAAACCCAGCAGGAAATGAAGCAGATGAAGAAGTTTGGTGTAAAGTTCATGGACAAAATATAAATACACTTGTGATTTGTGCCACCTCATACTTTTCAATGAGCTGAAAGCAAACAACGTCTTTTACGTTATCAGCCATTTACATCACTACATAAACATGGCCAAGTATGCTGGCTAACTGACACATTTGCACACTAAACATATTAACCATTTCTTTGCTTTAATGCTTCACATCACTCAGCCTGAACTACTAAATTGTACTGAAAAATTGGTGAAATTACGGTATCGTACCATTTTAGATTTAAGATTTTAGATATTTTTTACCATCTACTGACCAAGATTTCACAACAGTTGCTAAAATGTAGAAGGTGTTTAACTGATTAGATTCCCCCGGATCTGAATTTGGGAGAAAACCGGTGACATCACAATATCCCTGCACTTCCAAAAACTTTGCATAGCCTTATTAAAGATCCGAACATTAGAAATGTAGTGCCAAGCATTTTATCCTCAGAGGAAACGCAGGTAAATACAAAGTTCTCTCATGAAACTCTAGATGGCGCAGGCCGATAGGTTCTAACTCAATCTAAAATAATTACATCATCTGTTTCTTGATTGGTTTCTTTCCGCATCAGCAGCCAATGAGCTTGCTGCTCAACATTCAAATACTTGGCTAGTGCTTGCTGTAGCAGTTGCAGCACGCTTCAAAAACCCTCCACCTTCCCCAGCTCCACCTGTATAGATCTGCTATGGGGTGATTTCATGTATGCTATATATGGGGTCTATTGCATATTTTATATATGCAGCAGCAGTATTTTCTACATGCTCACAGCAGCATTTGCATTTCATGACCCATTTAACTTCCATGGAACCTTTCAAATGCGCAAAAGGTTCTTTATAGTGGAAAAAGGTTCTTTAGATTTTTAAAATGTTCTTTACACTCAAAAAACTGGTTCTTTTAAGACCCGATCACTGGAGGGTTCTTAAATGGCTCAAAAATGCTTCTATGGCATCATTGCGAAACAAACCTTTTGGAACATTTGTTTTTAAGAGTGTAGACAAACTTCTTTGAGAACCACGCATAAAAAAAAACCAAACTATTTTTACATAAAGTGTTGAAATTTCATGAAATCCTTCTTAAATAATGTTATCAAACAATGAAACCATCACTTGCTCTCTGTTACATCAGTCTGCATCACTTTCAGGGACTTTCAAAGTTGGTTTGTGCATAAATGGCACTCTTTTATCCAGATAGCATTTATACTAAGGAAACAGTGACTGTTTAAGACAGGAAGTGGTCTTAAACGTCCTGTTCATTTAGAGTCTATCACTAACAATCATCACTATTGCGATCATAACACCATATCTTATCTTATGCGAAACCAAAAACGCTGTTACACAACTCAGTAGCTCTGATACAGACCCTCGTGTACTGCTTCAGCTCTCTTTATTACTGGTCACTGTAATGTATGTGCACAGTGTGTGTGAACAGCATAGTGCGCATATACTGTATATGAATTATTTTGCTCAACTTATTTTGTCCACAAGGTGGCGCTACTTGCTCCGCCGTTGTTTTGCAGTCAAAAAAGAAACATAAGAGCTACAAAACAACAACTAATAGAGACGCAACAACAATAGATGCCTGAGTTGAGAGATGTTTGCAACTTTAGTTTAAAGGGGTCATATGATGCGATTTCAAGTTTTCCTTTCTCTTTGGAGTGTTACAAGCTGATTGTGCATAGATAAGATCCCTGAAGTTGCAAAGACTAAAGTCTCAAAATCAAAGAGATATTCTTTATCAAAGTTAAGACTCTGCCACGCCCCCCTAAAACGGCTCGTTCGAACACGCCCCATATATCTAGGTCACTATGTGGAAATATTAGCATAATGTGGCCCAAATGTGCAGCAAAGAAAGAAGGCGTGGTTTCAGTAACCGCAGTTAGTGTTGAAGCAGCATGTCAGGGAGACGCTGTGTGTTTCTAGACGAAAGCAAAAGCACTTTATTTGGCCTTCCGAAAGTAGATGCATTTAGGAATCTTTAAGATCACTTACAACAGAACAGCAATGCATTTTATGGACGACCGTTTCATGAACCTAGGAGAGGAGGTAATTCTGACTTTGCTATGACAATCTGGCGCTTCTGAATCAGCTACTGTTTTATTATTAGTTTAAGTATTTGCTATTGACTGTTCAAATGCGGAGTTTTGCGCATCGTGTGTGTGTGTGTGTGTGCGCGTGTGTGTGTGTGTGCGTGTGTGTGTGTGTGTGTGAGAGAGAGAGAGCGAGAGAGAGACAGCGTCACATCACAGCAGAGTCAGCTGTCTTAACCGCGGCTTGTGTACCACATCATTACTGTGTCTGTTCCCCTTTCGGGCTTGAACTGATGGTAAAACTAATGACATTATTTACTGTCTTTACATTTACTTTGAAAGCTGAAGCTCACGATTATGGTAAGGGGCGTTACATTTCCGACGAGTGCTTGCGGTGTTCGGTCAATCACAATGCACTGGGTCAGCTGGCCAATCAGAGCAGACTGTGCTTGTCGGAAGGAGGGACTTTGTAGAACGACGCGTTTGAGAGAGGCGGGGCATAGAGGACCTACAATAATGTACAGTATTTGAAAAATAATGTGTTTTTTGAACATTAAAGCATGTCAACATATTCTGTTACACCAAATACACAAAATAATGATCTTTAAAAAAGCATCATATGACCCCTTTAAAGGAAAGACCTTTTTATCACAAATAACTTATGGAGAGAAATAGCACAAACACTGGACAAGGATGAAATGTTCTATTGTGCATGTGTCGAGGGCCTGTATTCATGCACGCTATCAAATGGAGTATACTTTGAAAAACTGTGCATTTGGTTGAACACATACACTAAGGTTACAGTCAGACTGCAGAAAAAATGTTGCCCAAATCCTTCATATGTGACTTTTATGTTGTTGTTGATGTTTTTGTTCATGAAAATGTGAACAGCACAAACTACATGGAATCTGAACTTTTCAATTCTGACTTGGGCCACTTCTACATGTGGTCCTAAATCTGATTCAGGTCAGGTCAGGTCAGGTCACCCTAGTTTGACATTCATCATAATTCTCCACTGATGGGATTCACTTCAAAGATTTTTAAAAGTTCACAAGAAACGTTACTAATGTTCACAGTTGATTCCAGTAGAATTTCACATTAGCATGTTGCTAAGCTAACAGCACAAAAAAAGTTATGAAAACCCTAAGAAAATTAACCATGGTTTTACAACAAATAAAACCAAAAAAACCACGGTTACTATAGTTACATCAAGGTAACCACAACGTACCCATGGTTTTGCTACACTAACCATAGTTTAACCATGGTATTTGTAGTAAAACGGCAGTTAAATGATAATTGATCTTCATGCAAGTGGGTACATTTCATAAAAAAGCAACATTGAACAAAAAGTTGAGAAAATCACATTTTTGTCAACGTCTATGTCTGGATCCATATTTTTCCTTAAAATATAAATTAAGAAAATGAAAGAAAAACTGTGCAACAAGTAGCCTATTATGCAGAGTTTCGGTTCATTTGTACACAAATAAAGGCAAACCTTTTACAATTCTGATTATCTTTAAACTGGCAGTTAAATGATAATTGATATGCCAAAAACATGGTTACTACACTACAATAAATCCATGGTTAATTTTCGTAAGGAATGCCAGAAAAATGCCACACAAATATGGTGAAAATGCATTTTAAATTAACTCTTCTTCTGCCAGCTTTTTTTTTTTAAGTTGCCAGCCACAAAATTTTCATTGCCCCCAGAATATTATATTGTATGAATATCTGAACATGTAATATGTCAAAAGAAAGAACAGAGCCTCTGCTTAAAAAAAAAAAAATAATAATAATATATTATCTTTAAACTAAAAATAGTAGTTGCTTCCACTGTTAGAAGGAAAAATTCAAGTGATTGCGCCGGCGCCGCATGTGCACACACAGTTAAGTATTGCTACCTTGACAATGCAGCCTGTTCATTATCATAATAAAATACAGTCAAGCCAAACATATGGAAAAAAAAATCTGTGCCGTTAAGCGTTATCACCGTACCGCCGTGATGTTATGCAACACATTTAGTTTTACGTGGATATTGGAATGCGAGTGAAGTACATAATAAATAATAATTTGGCATTCAAATACATCGCGAACATTTGATTTTGTGTGGAATGAGAGACCCAACGTTGGTTTCAGTTTCGTTTTAGCCTAAATTAAGTCGTTTTGGCTTGTCGTTTATATTGCTAGCTTCTTATATTTTTAATTCTTGTGCTTTTCTAAATACTGTTAATTGAAAGGATTTGTTTACAGTGCTTATTATAATGTTTGTAAACATTGGCTTGTCGTTTATATTGCTAGCTTCTTATATTTTTAATTCTTGTTCTTTTCTAAATACGGTTAATTGAAAGGATTTGTTTATAGTGTTTATTATAATGTTTGTAAACATTTCGCGTCTGCATTAGGCCTAGCTATTTCTGAATGAAATCAAATGCGACTTCTACGCGGATTATGTTTTTTCCCCCCTAAAAACAAATTTTTTATACGCGTAGCGTATTTTAACCATGCAGCAAACCTTTTTAAATATTTGATAAATTACAGAAAAAATAAATAATTTAATTACTTTTTAAACCGTTTAACTGATTGTATTAACCGGTCAAAATTCTTACGGTCGGTTAACCGGGTAAACGCTTCAAATGAACTTCCCTAATTTGCTCACATGAAATACACACATCTGAAGTTCATGTAATGAAAATACTCAACTCAAATAACTAGAAGAGATCATTTGTAGTGAAATAACTATAGTTATATTTGAGAGCAACAGCAGACACGCAAAAGCTTTTATCCCTGCAAGTACTGGACTGAATACATTCAGAAACATTACATCATCTCCTCTGGAGCCATTTGTCATCCATATTGTCTTAATATGGTCTTAAAGGGGTCATATGATGCTATTTTAAAGATCATTATTTTGTGTATTTGGTGTAACAGAATATGTTGACATGCTTTAATGTTCAAAAAACACATTCTTTTTCAAATACTGTACATTATTGCAGGTCCTCTATGCCCCGCCTCTCTCAAACGCTTAGTTTTCAACAAAGCCCCTCCTTCCGACAAGCGCAGTCTGCTCTGATTGGCCAGCTGACCCAGTGCATTGTGATTGACCAAACACCACAAGCATGCGTCGGAAATGTAACGCCCCTTACCATAATCGCAAGCTTCAGCTTTCAAAATAAATATCAAGAATTAATTTGCCGTTAATAATGTTGTTCGTTTTACCATCAGTTCAAGCCCGAAAGGGCAACAGATTCGCGTGACAGACACATTGATGATGCAGTACACAAGCTGCGGTTAAGACAGCTGACGTGCTATAGTCTTTGCAACTTTACAGATCTTCTTTATGCACCAAGAGCTTGTAACACTCCAAAGAGAAAGGAAAACTTGAAATCGCATCATATGACCCCTTTAATAAAGTCATGACGTCTTCTTTCCTGGCCTCATTTACACAAAGAACTATTTTCAGAGTCTGAGAATAATACAAACATGAATATTGAAAATAGTTCATATTTCATGGACCCAACAGCAGTATCCATGCAGCAGTCGAGCAACAGTGAAATCTTAGCAAACACCACTGATAATTACATTCCATACTTTAATGTGTCTTATATTAATATTCAGTAGTCTATTTTTAGATGACAGATGTTTTTGTTTTTTTCTATATCAAAGGTGCTGTCTCAGCTTCAGTGATCGCAGAGTTAACTTTCCATGTCACGTGTGACACATTTCTAATTCAAGCTTACTGAAAAACACTAAATGAGACTCAAGGAGGTCTTAAGCTTTAAAGGTGACAGTTGCAAAGATCAAAGATTTGCAGAAGTGCTGAAATTTCCCCAAATCCTAACTGAAATAAATTTGAGCTTCTTTTCACTGCTGACATATTTGGATCAAGCAGCTTAGTAAGAAGTGAGAGGCAAAAAAACGTAAGCTTCACGCTGAAAACTGCCTACTGTGAGGATTTCTACAGACTCGTCACTTTGAGAGCTGAACTTTACTGTGACGATCGCTCTTCACAGAAAGTAATTATTATAGGGCGTGACAAAAAGTTGGTATTTTTGGGATGTTTTCATAGGGTTTGATCTCTATATACTGGTTAAAAAACATGACTTTGGCAACCAGCAGCTCTTTTGTCTTAACTCAATCATTTGATTGACAGCAGGGGATTCCTGTTGGACCAGTGCATAGCAGCTGCACAAACGGTTAACATTACATCTTTAATGCTTTCCCTCAGAAGTTGTGTAGGAAGGCTGGGCATTTCAAATAATTTTTATAAATATATTTTTTTACTATTTATAATATTTACAGTATCAATTGCTAAGGCTGATGGATTTTGATTATTATAATTTTGAGTATAATATATTAAATACATGTAAAGTTAATATGTTTGTTATCTTATCTAGAAACAATGTATAATTTAATAATAGGTTACTACAATATATTGTTTTTAATTATGGAATAATATATTACATTATAATGCTACATTGTTATAGTTTAACATTTTATTTACAAACAGAGTGAGAGAGAATATATGTGAATATTAATGTTGGTTACAATATATACACAAAAAATGTTTACAATTTTTTTTATTAGACAATATTTACCATTTAAAATGTTTACAATATTTACTGCAGTATCCCTTGCTAAGTGTTTTGTCTAAATATTATATTACATATTTTAGTTATATAATTTTGTCCATACTCAAACATAATATACAATATATTAAAAATAACAATTAAGACATGTATATGCAATTTTGTTTTATTTTTCTTATATTTTGATTAAAGTCGCATAAAAATTGTTTTAAAAAACTATAACAACACTTATTTGTATTAATATTATTCATAATAATTACTACTAATGTAATGACCAATATGCATTAATAAAAGTGTAAAATTAAGAAAAAGAAAAAAAGTCACATTTACAGAGTTAAATAAAAAAAAATTGACTATAAAAATAATTAAGACATACATGAAACTCTTCTTCTTTCTTTTATTATGATGATTATTATTATTTTTTAAATGTTACATCACAAATAATGGTTTAAAAAAAGCTAACTTTAACCACCTATTAAAAAAAACATATTTTTATTAATATTATTAATAATCATTACTACTAATAATTTAATGGCCAATATGTATAAAAAAAAGCAATAAAAATTAATAAAAGCACACACACACACCACACACACACACACACAAACACACACAAACACACACAAAAAGTCACATTTAAAAAGATATAGCCTTTAACAACTTTGGTAACAGAGATTTAGGTGAGTTTCAGTGTATTCTGTTGGTGTCTACAGCAAAGAGCGACACAAAGGAAAATCGATTTGCAAACCTTGAGGAGCGTTTTAACTAGACAACTACATGCTGCAAAACAAGTCGTGAAGCAGTCGAGTGTGTGCATTCCTCCAATGATGACATAACAACAATGTCTGTCAGCAAACAACATAAATCATCAAGGCCTCTGATTCATTTACACGGAGAAGAAAACGGTCAGACAAGACAGAGCCATGAGGGAAATTAAAGAGAGAGAGACAGAAATGTGTAAAGTAAATGTGAGGGCATGACAGCAGAAAGCAGGAGTGTGTTTGGGAGACGGTGGAGTAAGAATCGCCCTCTGCTGGTGTAAACCAGAATCAACACGTTCCCGTCTCTCTCCAGCAGCTCAGAGCTCAAGTCTGCGGAGTTTCTAGCGTGAGTCTGTCTGTACCTGTCAGCAGAGACACCCGGTGGAAGCTGCCGTCCAGCTTGCTCAGGAGGATGTGGACGAAGCTGTCTTTGAGAAGCTGCCCGGCGTCTTTCGTGCCCTGATCGTACACCACCACCTCCTGCCTGCGGCCCAGGTCCACCTTCAGAGCACAGACACACACAGGAACCCATCAGCAGGATGTCACAGATACAGCAAGCTGAGTGCAAACACACATCTGACTATTACACAATAGAGCAAAGCTGCTATGATGACATACACAGTAGGAAACATATAAAAAAATAGCAAAAATAATATTTATACATAAAATCAGATCATTTATATAATCAGATATACAAGTAAATATTCATGATTGTTCATATAAACACACACACACACAGGTTTGCTTTTATGGTTTATGGGGACTCTCCATAGGCGTAATGGGTTTTATACTGTACAGACCGTATTTTCTATTGTCCTACACCAACCCTACCCCTAAACCGACCCCTCACAGGAAACTTTCTGCATTTTTAGATTTTCAAAAAAACTCATTCTGAATTATTTATAAGCCTTTTGAATTACGGGGACACTGCAAATGTCCTCATAAATCCCCTTCTCGTTGTAATACCTATGTCATACCCATGTT
>NW_015505546.1:1110386-1130386 GCF_001515645.1 Sinocyclocheilus grahami
CACTCACACACACACACACACACACACACACACACAGACACACTCACACACAAGACAATACTTAATATTTACAATATTATTTATTTGCTATTTAGAATATTTACAATATTTACTGAAGTACACATTGCTAAGGACTGTGAATATTACAGTACTACACACACACACACACACACACACCTATATATATAATATAATATGATATGGAACATATATGTGTGTGTGTGTGTGTATATACATATTTATATTCTAGTGCTGTCAAACGATTAATCGCGATTAATCACATCCAAAATAAAAGTTTGTTTACATAATATATGAGTGCGTACTGTGTATATTTATCATTTATATATAAACACATGCATGTATATATTTAAGAAAAATATGTTATGTTTGTATATTAAATATATTTAATATAATATAATTTAATATTATATATATATTAGGGGTGTAACGGTTCACAAAATTCACGGTTCGGTTCGATACGACACAGTGGTGTCACAGTTCGGATCGGTACGGGGTAATTGGTTACGTGGCAACGTTGGAAATATTTCTGTTTTAAACCATGAAGGCGAGCCAATGGATATCACATACAAGCAACGAGCAAACTTTGACCAAGAGTTACGCCGGTGAACGTCTTAATCGCAGTCAATTCACTATATGCAGAAAGTGAAAGTAAAAACGGAATGACGGCGCTTTTGGCATCTGACGCCACATATTCTCTCAGGGACGACAAGACGAATCTACTTCAACATATTATGCTGATAACAGTATATAGTTCATTGTTTTTATGTATTCCCTTAATATTCTAATATTACACAGTGGGGAAAAAATTAGAAGGAACATATTTCGTGTTAAACAGGCTGTTTTTGAAATTCGGTGCTTGAAATAAAAGCTTTTTATTTCATTGATTTTTATTGATGACTGAAGTGTTAATATTTTAATCATAGGCCTATAATTCATTGTATAATACATCTGTTTTAAAATATCTTTTTTAAAAACATTTTAATTGAGGAGTAAATATATAGCCTAATCTTTTTTTATCCTCTCAGCACGTCAGTTATTTGGTTATTATTGCCGGGCAAATTAATTGTAATTTTAATTTAATAATAAAAGTAACTTCATAATAATAATAATAATAATAACGTCTTTTGCACATAAAGTGGTGTTTGTGAGGCTTTAGCGCGTGCATCGGTGCGTACGACCGGAATCTGAATGTGTGTGTGTGTGTGCGTTTGCCATGCAGCAGGAGCGTGAAGCTGTGTGTGTGTGTGTGTGTGTGTGTGTATGCACGCTGCACGCGAGCCCCGCTGTCTCAATGTTGTCAGGCAGTTTTTAATCACATGACCATCAGCCAGAGCCGCTGCAGAATGACTCACTACAATACTGGAGCACTACTGGAGAAAACACACAGAGTGGAGAAGAGGGGAGGAGAAACCAGGCCAGTAACAGTGGATGAAGATGAAGAAAGATGGAGGGACAGAAAAAAAGGGATGAGAAGAGGACAGTCATGCAGGAAGCAAAAAACACACAATATTGGTGATTAATAATAATAATGCATGGGAGTGTAGCAACAACTGCAACACTGCAATTCTCAATGACTATAGTAAAAAAAAAAGCAATAAAATAAGCGAAGTATGACTTTATCTCCTCTGCGGAAAAAAAAACGAAAGAAGAAATTTTGAAGACGATCCAATTGGCATGGACAGGAAATGAAGTTTTCAAGCTTCACAAAGTGGCTCATAAGACTGTAAGAAACAGAAATTTCAGATGCTATTTAGTAAATATCGTGAACATAATCCGTTCAAGCTTTTATTAGCGAATTTATGAGAAAAGTAGTGATCATGGATACATAATCCCCAAAACCAAAGTGAAAGTTTATTTATCAGAAAATTTCAATAAAAAATAAATTCGGTAATTGAATTTGGATAATTGAATTGTCATGCTATTCAGGGTGTTGTATTCTCAGGTGATACATTAAATCAGTCTTGAAAAATGTAGAAAAGTTCTGTCAACAAGCTGCCTAACAATTTTTCAAGTGAACAAATTTTACATCTTGCATCCACGCATTTGACACATTTGTTCACCTGTCATAGTTTATTCATATCATGTGCACAAAATTGACACTGACACAGTCTAAATGTATCATCGGAGAAGCACCAATTAAAAATCATGGATTCGAACATATACTATATTACACTGGAAATTAAACTTGAGTGCATTGCATTGTGCGATATTCATTGCAGTGTGCTGAATATAAAAATAAAAAAAAAAGAATATTATTTTGCCGAAATTTCAGCGCATCACTAATAACAATGTCGGATTTGTAATAACTCTTTTTGAATTGGACCTTTAAAATGAATCAGTTATACAAAATGTATTTGAATTATTTGTTTTTTTAATAATAATACTGATTCAGAGTAGGTAAATAGTATTTACATTTTTGGGTGAATATGATTATGTTCCTTCCTCTATTTCTGAAGTGATTTGTGTTGTTATCATTACAGTTGTTGGGTGTGGACTTCCCTATCCGCACAGAATTAGAGTGATTATTAAAACTTTATAGTTAAAATTGTCATCATACTTATCGTCATTGGTGCGAACGGGCCTTTAGCTACTATAAAACATCAGCTAACCATTACATAGTCATCTCTTACTTAACCAGGCCTTTATTCTAAACAGCACTGACCTGGTTTCAAATCCACATCAATGGACTTCAGTCAATTCTATCTCCAGTATGATGTTATCATATTTCCTTTCATCCAAGTAAAGCTGAGCTTTGGACTTCACAACACATTATATTGATCATTTAATTTAGAAACAGCACCGCACAGCCTTGCAAATGCAGGGTGGATCTAAAAGTAAGAAAGAAGGTGAGAAGATGTACGTGTGAGAAACCAAAAGTCTGTGTGTGTTACACCAGCTTGGCATTGCGCCTAAAAGGTGATGTCGCCTGCCGAAGGCCGGCGGCGGTGGAAGATCACCGTGTTTCCCTGCCAGCCCAACTCCTCTGACTGCGAAATTTAAATAATAGCACCTCAGTCCTGGTTTTAAAGCGCCTGGAGAACGTTTACACCTATCGAGCGATTACGCAAGTGAAGCTTAGCTGTTAGATAAGGTATTAAACTGAGGCTACTGATTGACAGGGGATGGTGAGAAACTAGGTCCTGTCCGTCTCTCACAGGCCCCGCCCCTTCTGTACAAGGTGTTCCGCCTTAATTGGATGAAGGCTAAATCATCACCTGAGGATTATGGGCTCTCGTGAAGGCCTGCTGAAGCCTGGGTCACCTATAGGGCAAACACGAATGCTGCCACATTCACACCTATGACTGCGTTGTCAACTGGTTTTTAACAAGTCCTGGCCAACATCAAAATTATGGGCATATTAGAAAATTGTGGCGTACAGTTTTCTTTGAAATTAAAAAATGCTTTCCCCTTTCTTTCTTTTTTAAAAATGTTGTGTTAAAGATGTTAGAGCTCATATTTTACACTGGAAGGTCAACTTGAGTGCACTGCATTGTGGGATATTCACTGCAGTGTGCTGAATATTTAAGTCCTGGCCAACATCAAAATTATGGACATATTAGAAAATTGTGGCGTACAGTTTTCTTTGAAATTAAAAAATGCTTTCCCCTTTCTTTCTTTTTTAAAAATGTTGTGTTAAAGATGTTAGAGCTCATATTTTACACTGGAACTGGAAGGTCAACTTGAGTGCACTGCATTGTGGGATATTCACTGCAGTGTGCTGAATATTTAAAATATTATCTAATGGCTTATGTAATGTATGATATCTATTATTTTATTTATTATTTTAGACAATAAATATGTAATGTACTGTATGATGTAAAATATAAATTGTAGTTATTTTTAAACAATAAACATGTAATGTACT
Organism: Sinocyclocheilus grahami; assembly: GCF_001515645.1. Lineage (NCBI taxonomy): Eukaryota > Metazoa > Chordata > Actinopteri > Cypriniformes > Cyprinidae > Sinocyclocheilus > Sinocyclocheilus grahami. The sequence goes on from NW_015505546.1 coordinate 1,114,273, forward strand.
GTACAATGTATAATATTGATTATTTATTAATTTGAGACAATAAATATATAGTATACTGTAAGATGTATAATATCTACTATTTTATTTAAATATTTTAGACAAATATATAATATATTTTAAACAATAAAAACAATGTACTATATAATATCTAATATTTAATTATTTTAGACAGTAAATATATGTATTTTATTTATTTTTAAACAATATACAATGTAGTGTATATCTATTTTATGTAATAACTATTTCAGACAAAAAATATATAATGGCCTGTGTATACTGTATAATATTTGTCAATTATTTCAGACAAGAAATATATGATGTACTGTACATATGTATTTATTATTTTTTACACAACTTTTTACTCCGATAAGATTGCAAGAGTATATCTATTGGAACTATAACAAATACAGTTGAAATAAAATACATCTATACTATTGTTGTAGATTATTCATGTGTTGCATGCATACAGAAATGAACACAATGTGAGTAGCATAAAGTACATATTGCATACTGAAGAAATATTAAAAATAGTACGGTAATGTGTCATTCCAAAAATAGCCAGAGATACCTCGAAAATCCTGTCAGCAAATGCTATGGGGTTGTAATTAGGTACCCACTTATTACTAAACCAAGCCAAGGAGAGGTTCAGTAATAGTTAGGTGTCACCCGCAAAGACGAGCGTGTCAAATAGCTACATTTTCCAAGAGCCACAGGATGGTCCCAAGGTCACCCAACACATTCAGATCGTTTACATTCTGTGACATCAGCAGGATTTTAAAAAATGGCACGTTCGATTTCTATTTGTGTCACCTTTCGGGCCTGTGTGGCCACATATATCCTGAGACCGTTTGACCAGTGCCATTCACTTCTCATCTGCCTCATTTGCTATAATTTAACTTGATGACAAGTATGTCCTCTGTCCCTTCACACGTTCAGTAGGCACATCAGGACATAGTCAACAATGTAGGAGTCATTTTTTACATCAAAACATGTACAAAACTACAGGATAGGAAGCTATTTACAGCTTTTTAGTGTGTTGCTGCTCAAGTTAGGGTTAGTAAATAAAAATGTATAATTCCATTTTTTTCAAACAAGAAATACTGTAAAATCTATAATATCTATTATTATCAATGTCAATGTTGCAACGTTAGCGTCATTATCCAACTCAAATTCAAGTTCTTATTCAATAATATTACTGAAATTTTTTTTTCTTTAAACCACTTTTAAAGCACAATCATATTATGCAGTTCTATAATTTTGCTTCCTTTTTCCATGATGCTGCCTGCATTAAGCAATTTGTAAATAAAACTGGAAAGAGTTTGTTTATAAAAATCCCAAAGACTCATAGAGTCAAAATATCATAGAGACTTAAGCGTAGGCTCATTTGATTCAGTCACTACCCACAAGCTAGCAACTCCCACAGACAACACCAGCAACCACATAGCAACGCCTTGCATCACCCTATTATTATGTCAACGGGGTTTGCACGTACAAGGACCACTGACGTTTTCTTGAGAAAATATACAACCCTATTAATTTCTACATGCAAAATTTTAAAAAGGGGATGTTCTACAAAGAGCACAAGATAAAGGCCTGGAGAATAAGCTTCCTGTCTTTGTTCAATCCGTACATCCTTAAGATCTGCCTATTCGGCTGTCTTCATTCTGGGCGACCGCATAGCCATATGTCAGTCCCAGCTCAATGGAACATTCAGCAGCACAGATTACCATAAGCCAAGACTGTTCGTGGCTGCAGAGGAAGTCCTGCTCCTGTACCATTGCACTCTATCTACTGCACTTAACACTGACCCATTTACAATGCAGGCCAGGCAATCGGTGCATATGGTGCCTTCCGCTGATGTAATCTGAAATGGGCCGAACACAGAGCCATGGGGGACCTCGGCATTATCTCAGTGTGGATGTGTGCTGCTCATCCATTAATACCCTCTTTCACTTCCTTCCTTTATTCGCACTCACAATGGACCACACTGGTGGCCTTTGGTTGTGGTGATGTCGTTACTTTCAGCTCACACATTGATGCCACAACTTCTGGCAATGGCAACTGTCCAAAGCGGGGGGGAATGGGGGGGGAGGGGTAGGGTTTTGTCTGGATCCTGCGCTAGTTGCGTAGACAATTTGCACGTGCTCTGCTAGCGCTCTGCCAGTGGCCACACTAAAGATTATGATGTCATGCTCATCCAATAACAAAGAGTTTCCAGAATTCGCCCCATCCCACCTCCCCCCACTTACACCCAGATAGCTCCAGCTTTATCCAGGACTTGCATTAATCACGAGCATTATCCTCTTTACTAAGGGAGATAATAAAAGCCACACAGCCTCTAGGCTCGGCTATAGAATGAAATGGGGAATGCAGCAAAAGAGTGACCCAAGAAAACACTGCCACTCTGTTATGTTCAGATGGAACTGGTTTTGGCCAGCAGATATGAATCAAGTGACCTTTTTTTGGAAACAAATAGCACACAAAGGCCCAGGGCTGACATGCTTAGGGCAAGCACCATATTACTGTTTTTCTATATATAAATAAATAAAATAAAAACATCAATTTGAAACATAGTGTATAAAAAGAGGTACCTAAAATATCAAGAGGTGCTGAATAGTTACGTATGCGAGTAATCTATGTGAGAATCGTGTAAATTAGATTTACACAAACATTAGCATCCAAGTTTAAAATGGGTTCGGAAGTCCATTACTTGCAAACTCAACAACAGTTAATATCTTACAAATTGCTCATCAATTTGAAACATAGTGTATAAAAAGAGGTACCTAAAATATCAAGAGGTGCTGAATAGTTACGTATGTGAGTAATCTATGTGAGAATCGTGTAAATTAGATTTACACAAACATTAGCATCCAAGTTTAAAATGGGTTCGGAAGTCCATTACTTGCAAACTCAACAACAGTTAATATCTTACAAATTGCTAGCCAATCTATTTTAATTGCAAAAACGAAGGGGAATGACACCAACTGACAGCTGCAGTTAAAAAAAAAATACAGAACCGGAAAAGCATAAGGTGAACTGCATGCATGAAAGGTTGGTCATTCAATGCAATCACAAAGACAACCCATATCTATGCCCTCAAAAACAGGGCATTGTGTCATGGTGGGTATGAGACCATTTCTTTGCATTGTGGGCTTTCAGTTTTCATTAGTGGTGTGACTGAAAAAAAATCACACTTCATTCCCCCGGTGGCGCAATTTTTTTCAGAAAGCGAGGTGTGCAATAAAGGTGGATCGGTTTTCGACATTGACCTCAACAGCTGTGGCATGAGGTTTTACATGACATCTGTCGGTGGTTGGATTTCCCTCTAAGAGTTCTGTCAGTTTCACAGAGTACCTAAAAATATAAAGACTTGGCATGCCAGGCGGGTGGGAAAAATGATGTCATATTCGATGTAGAAGTCATGGAAAACTCAAGTCTCCAATTTCAGAGCCTCTGATAACCAATAAATCTATAGTGGTCCTCCAAATTTAGAAATGCTAGCTGCTAGCAAGAGACCCTTGATCCAATCTGACCTTCTCAAACAATTTCTTTAACTTCAGACTGACTACTACACCTAATTACAAACTCATTTTAGATGCGGAAGTGTCAAATACTATACGTGCCCATGAATTTGACTGCATATGTTGCACATTGGTGCCAAAACAGGGACTCTTTAATGGGTGTTCACAAGTAAACATTAGTTCATTATAATACTGTGCAACGATACGGTTGTGAAGTCCACACAAAACTATCAGCATTGTAAATTGAACCCTTCAAAGGCTCGCAGCTGTCCGCGTACAGACATCAACCTCCTTTTTGATGCCACCGATAGTTCCCCAATTTCTCGATTGCGTAAACTAGCCCCACACTCTCTCAAACACACACTTGATACCTTGACCTTTCCGTTGGGTTGGAGGAGCTCGGTAACTGACACCTTGTCCTGCTGAAGCCTCCTCTTGACCAGTTTGGAGCAGCAGACATTGACAGCGCCATGCACATGTGAGGCGTTGTACTCCAAGAAAGTTCGACTGTCGATGACCAGCAATCGCCCGGCTCCACGCTGCAGAAGGCCCGCTAGGCGCTTGATATCCATGGCACTGCGACGGCCCTTCTCCCCCGCCATGGAGGTATCCAGAACTCCTCTCTGGACGAGGGTTGCACACAACGACAACCAATGCAGAGGCGGTGGATCAGTGATGATAAAATCACTGACGCGGGTCACAAAGAGACATCAAGGTGCACATGGTGTCTGGAAAAAACAAAGGCAACAGTTTTTTTTATAATTTTATTTTAGACAGCACTTCATCAACAATCGGGCAAAACGGGCAAGGTGTATCTCGTTTATTCTTTTTGTCATGCAGTTCCTTATTCGTTGTTTCTTGTAAAGAAAAACTAAGTTTGTTCCTGCTTGTATTTTTCGGCATATGTGCAAACAGTAACTGTCAGAGCAAAGACTGAAGAATTTATGTAAGAAAAAAATGCATCATAGACATCTTTGGACCCGAAACACACTCTACAGAACTACGTGAAATGAAATTCACGAAAACCCAATATAATTTATTGTTGGGTAAATGACTATTTTGACTATGCAAATATATTTTAATGAAATTACTTTGCTAATTAAGATTTGAACATTTTTTTTCACCCAATCAATGTCATGTAGTGCAACCAAAAAAAAAATTAAATTTAATAAAATAGTAAATTATGTTAGTGAAAAAGTCAAAAATTTTCTGAAAATATCAGATCATTTCACCTTTTTTATGTTCAATCAAGGTTAGTTGGTTGTAAAATGTCATGTGGTGTGACTCCCCAAACACGTAATGATATTTATCAATTAATAATACATGATTGTAATTTTTAAGTACTTTTTACCTTGAAAAATATTTGTACACTTTTTTTGAAAATAATAGATTGATAATGATGTAAGTAAAATGTGTTGCTACATTTTACTTTATGGTTACACAACATGACATTTTAGAGTCATTAAATTGTAACTTCTCTTGTAAATGGTATTAAAGTTTTGTTAACATTTTACAATAATGATCTATTTGTTAACATTTGTTAATGCATTAACTAATATTAACTAGCAATACTTATGTTACAGTGTTTATTAATCTTAACGTTAGTTCATGTTAGCTCAGGTCCATTAAATAATATAAAGATGCAAATTTTAATTTTAATTATGTATTAATAAATGTTGAAATTAATATTAACCAAGATTAATAAATGCTTAAGAAGTATGTTTCATTCTTAGCTCTTGTTAACTAATATTAACAAAAGGGACTGTATTATGAGGTGCTACCAAAGTTTTTCTGAACAATATTAAACAAACGTGTTTACAAATACATGTACTGTTCTTTAACCTCTGCTCTTTTAAATGATTTTTCTTTGCCTTTCTTGAGGACAGTAATATTTGTCACTGACCGGGTGACCCTGTAATATTCTGAAGTCTGTCAGACCTCAATTCATAAAGTATACACTACGTTCTCAGTGCTGATAACATTCATTATTGCAAACTAATGTAAACGCCTTCTATAGTCATTTTTCTCTTTCAGACCAACTACTGTCATTGCCGAGCAACAGTGGGAGGAGAAGCTTGCTTTGCAAGTTAATTTAATTAAATGACCTGTTTATAGCTAGCAATCTGAATAATAACACATCTAGATTCACGGCACAAACATTTAAAGCTAACTTTATCGTTTCCTTGAGTATTAACCTTTTTTTACCACCACAGTAATGCAAAAATACACGTTAAGTATGTACATGGCACAAAGCGCTTGCAATTTACTGGCCAAGCATTCACATCTGCATTTGCGTGTGTTTCTGGCCTTAAAGACACTAATGAAACAGGAACCACCTGCACTAGTGAGTATGAAAGCAGCAGCAGCCCGAGCAGCATCTGCTGTCACACGAAAACCTTCAATAAATTAATTGAGTGCCTCCTCTCATATATCGCCAGTGATCATGACAGCTATTCTTACCTATTCAAACATATAAACAAACGGTCAATTTCAAATATAGACCCCAAATGCTAATGTACAAAGAAATATTTATTTGAAATGTGCTCTAAACACATCTGCTATGATAATTAATACAGAATAATTAATCATTTGATAAATTTTTTTTTAAGTTTTTGTGTGTGGCTGTTTTCATGATGAGTAACGAGTTAAAACAATACATTTCAAACAGTTACAGTTACTCTTAAAAACCCATGTAATATTTTTGAAGTTTGCTTTAGTTAAAACTTGATTTTTCAACCTAGAAATAGATTCAGGGTTGATTCTGTTAAACAATTCTTCAAGATTTAATTATTAAATTTTCTAGATATAATTTTCTAGGAGAATTCAAATCTAGCACAATTTAATAAAATATGTTTCAGAAATATCAGACTATGGCACAACTACTGTTTATTTTCCCTTTTTAATGCCATAGCAGCATCAAAGGCTGTATCAGGACAAATATATATACACACAAAATACAGTTAAATTTAAAAGCATAATACAATAACAACTACATACAATCCTTCAGTTTAATGTTTGAGATAAAGTTGACTGCAAAATTATTATAGATTTAAATACATTTAATAAGGCCTAAATACAGTTTTAGCCTATACCATTTTAGATAAATTTACATATTCATTTGCAATTATTATTACATATAATTCTTCTGCAATTATCTTATGTTTTAGTTTGTGACTATAAAGTTCTGAATAAAATAAAAGCCCTTTCTTCCGACAAGCACATTCTGCTCTGATTGGCCAGCTGATGAGTGATCGACCGATATTGATTTTTTTATAACCGATACCAATTATTTTGCGAAGTTCTGAATAAAATAAAAGCCCTTTCTTCCGCAAGCACATTCTGCTCTGATTGGCCAGCTGATGAGTGATCGACCGATATTGATTTTTTTTATAACCGATACCAATTATTTGCATGTTTATGTGCCCGATAACCGATATGCAGAACCGATATTTATTTACTGTTGTAAAGTAAATAAATGACTGAGTGAAGTAAGAACATACTTCACTTTGGTTTTTCCTCTTTTCAGTCATCTTTTTTTTTTAAGTGTTGAAAATTAGCAGTCTTTCATGTTAAATTTAATCTTCATATTACAACAATAAAAAACATTTTATTTATAAAAAGCATCAGCAGCAACAACACTAATATTAAAGGAACACTCCACTATTTTTGAAAATAGGCTCGTTTTCCAACTCCCCTAGAGTTAAACAGTTGAGTTTTACCGTTTTCGAATCCATTCGGCCGATCTCCAGGTCTGGTGGTAGCACTTTTAGCTTAGCTTAGCATAGGTCATTGAATCTGATTAGACCGTTAGCATCTCGCTCAAAAATGACCAGAGTTTCTATATTTTTCCTATTTAAAACTTGACTCTTCTGTAGTTACATCGTGTACTAAGACCTTTTCGAATCCATTCGGCCGATCTCCGGGTTTGGCGGTAGCACTTTTAGCTTAGCTTAGCATAGGTCATAGAATCTGATTAGACCGTTAGCATCTCGCTCAAAAATGACCAGAGTTTCTATATTTTTCCTATTTAAAACTTGACTCTTCTGTAGTTACATCGTGTACTAAGACCGACGGAAAAGCAGGCACAATTATATTACGCAGTGCCTGAAAATAGGCTTATTGGAAGTTACCTAGCGTACACGATGTAACTACAGAAATGCCGGAGATCGGCATTAAATGTGTCCTTTTATTATTGCTTGGACAAAATGTTGCATATTTCTTTGTGAAATTGAAATATAACTATAATAATATACTAATATAGCACTTGCATATTATTGCTCTTTTGTTGGTTTTGATTGCTTCTATTGTCCTCATTTGTTAGTCTCATTGGATAAAAGCGTCTGCTAAATAACAAAATTTAAATATAATGTAAATAATTCTAGCTCAGCAAATCTTGATCCGAAATATGTGATCCATTTCATACTGACCGTTTTATAATACAGCCAGACAGGATGTGACGTTAGGAAACTGAAGCAATACAGATTATGTAACAAGACTGGAAAAAATGTGCCATTTATAGCCTCGGCTGCAAGGATCATATATAGTCTAGCAGACTGAACACAGTTTTATATATTCAGTGTGCGTACATCTGTGTTGGAGGAAGGCATGTGTGAATGAGGGCGAGCGATTGTTTATGGCTGGATGAGTGGGGCGATGTTTTGATCAGGCCTGCAAGAGCAGGAACTGCTTGAGTATGCATTGACCTTCTGAACACTTTAATCTCCACACCGCTCACTCCATTACATTATGCAGAGCAAAAGACTAAACCAAGAGCCAATCGAGGATGAGGGAAATATTCGTTTGCGCTGCAGAAGGATCAAATATTCAATCTTATGAAGAGAAAGCTTTCAATAATAACTTTCTTGCATTAAAACATAAATACAGTAAAACACAGGTAAATAGAACACTTTACCATGTTCACCATAGATACTATACTGAAATGTTCACTCACAAATTTAAATTCTGTCATTTATTCACTCTTGTTTCATTTTTGTATGGCTTTCTTCTTTGGAACACAAAAGAAGATATTTTGAAGAATGTTTCAGCTGTTCAATGAAAGTCAATGGGGTCCAAATTTTTCTTTTGTGTTCCACAGACAAACAGGTTTGGCATTATAAAATGGAACTATGGTTGTCATTGTAAAAAAGTGAAAACACATAAATATCATAGTAGATTATCAAAGTGCAACACAAAATTGTTCATGCAAGTTGTATTCCTCCAAAGTCTACTCTCTGCCATTCTAGTCATTAAAAAAACATGGCGTTGGCTGGCTCCCTCCTCCTCTCTCTAACTAATGGAAGGGTAACCACACTAAAAGTGAAAGTGGAAAGACGTAACCTTTCTCCTCCAACCGGACAAACATGTCACTCTATGACAAAGTCTGTTGGTTTAGAATTGATGCCTTTGGTGGAAGACTTTCATGAAACGGGTTTCCTCAAAAAAGCCTTCTCGCTGAGTGCAACAGAGCAAGTTAGTGAGCGACTAAGCAGCGATGCACGCCAAATGAAGACAATCAAGAATGTGGTTAAGGTTAAGCGGGTGATCAAGATAAGCTCTTCTCTAACTGCCAAGTGCCAGACTGTAAGCAAAGATTTGGACATGTAACTAGCTTTAATTTGTGAATTATGATGATAGCTTAAAGTAGTTTTAATGGTTCAAAAACGTATTAGTTTTTATTTATTTAGAACTTAGCACCATCAAATGTTCCATTTTCCTTGAACAATACGTAGAAAGTGATAGTTCACCTAAAAATGAACGTTCTGTCATCATTTACTCACTCTCATGTTGTTCTAAACCTTCCTTTTTTTCTGTGGAACATGACAGAAGATATTTTGAAGAATGTTCGGAACCAAACAGTTTAGGTACGCATTGACTTCTGGACTTCACATTATTCAGAATATCTTATTTTATGTTCAATAAAAGAGTCATACAGGTTTGAAAAGACATTATGGGTGAATAAATGATAGCACAATTTAAATTTTGGGGCAGATTATTAAAATGTGAACTGTTGCTGGTTGTTTTACATGATCACCAGACAGACGCTTCATTTCTAAATGGTTGGTTCTTTTTGACAGAATACACAATACAATATAAAACAGTATAAAAAAGTGGAAGATTAATTAAATCAGTCCATTCAATATGGAGTAAAAATACAAATACTTGAATAATATTACAACTACTACTACTAATAATAATAAATAATTGAGTTTTTGTTTGTACTATAGTGCACATTTATTTATTTTTTATTTATTTGTTTTTATTTTACTTAACAATAATGCCAAAAACTACTTTTTTTTATAAAAAAAACATTTTCATATTTTTTCACATTTATATTTTTGACATTTATTTTTCACTCAATTGCAAATGTTTTTATTTTATAAAAAAATTGTTGTGTGGTTTTTGTTTTACACAAACATAAAATAACAAAAATATATGAAGAAACGTAGAAAATGAAAAATTTTAGCACACCTTTTTAGTTTTTGTTAAATTGCAAATGTTTGTTTTTATTTTACTCAACAATAACAAAATGGCAAAAAAGAAACAAAAAAACACATTTTAAAATTAAAGTTTAATTTGTATTTTTGCACACATTTATAGGTTTTGCTTCTATTTTGCTTAACAAAAATGAAAATTTTGCTTGCTTGCAAGCGTGTTTGTTTTTATTTGACATAACGAAAATATTTGCTTCACTGCTCCTTTTCGCCTTTGCAATAGTTTTTGTTTACAATAATAACCTTGACTGTTGGCTGCTTCAAACTTTCACACTTTTTCTTTGCATCTATCTCTCATTCCCTCTGCTGCTGCATTGAGGGAGGGTGATGCTGCGACGCTGAGATATCTGCAGCAACATGCAGAAATCAGCAGGGAGAGACTGAAACACACACACACACACACACACACACACACATCTACACATATGTAAATACTCATACATTCTCCATAAAGCACTTATGCAACATAAAACATAAAACAAGAAAAACAAGCATTCCAGCAGCCCGTTGAGAACATAAACAAACGCAATCTCCATTTCACTTCACAGTCCAGTGTTGCTCTCCAAACAACTGCAAGTCAAATAATCATCCCTCAGATTCATAATGAATCAGCTCGTTTTCACGTCATGTCCACATAAACAAACCCAGCGCGATACGAGCGATGCTGCCAGAGGACCAGCCTCACGCGACCAGCAGCATCCCAACATGGACGCCTTTGTTTTGATCGCATTCCCAGTCACCATAAGTAACCATTACCCGCATCTCACCAGAAGGCAAACACGCGCAGGATTGCAACAAGCCACCAGAGACCCTGACCTCCTTACCATCCTTCGCTCTCTCTAATCGCTCCACAGGAAGGATGTTCAGCCACACCTTGGAGAAAAGAAACCCCTCTGTAACCTCTCCTGCAATCGGCCGGTTGATAACACGACAACAGCCCCCCCATGGGCCGCAGGATGAGATGGTGAAGTGGAGGCACGTCAGAGCATAACAAGGCTGATGCTGCATGTGTCTAATGGTGTTCCTTCTGCTTGACAACTCTAGTTGTGGGATGGTGGGGGGGGTCGGCTGTGCACTGCAGTTTGACATCAAGAGAAGGTGTGCGTTCTCTCGAGACCAGCATTATTATGCACTATTATTTAGTATTCACACCTGTCGTGCATTTTCTGAGACTATCGAGGTGTGGCATGTTTTATTTCGGTTGCATCAGCATTGCATTCATGCATCTATATGGATACTGTACTTCCTCGAAAACACCGGCATAAACAGTGGTGCAAAGTGCTGATGTGCAGACGGACGGAGTGTTGCCATGGCAACTGAATGTAAAAACGGAAAAGGAGAAAAAGTTGTCTGGGCATGAGGAGAGGAGAAGAGACGTTGCAGAGGCTGTGTTGCCTCACATCCCAAAGCGAGAGACACTTCAAACATCTGTTCTATTGATTTCCAGGGATTTGATACTACTTCCGAGATTCATGTCGGGAAATGACACCAAAGAAATCTATTTGAAAGAGGGTTTTTTTTAGCTGACACTGTAAAAAAAAATATTTTTTCAAAATTGTAAACAGGGTTATAATCATTAACTAAAACTGTAACTAAAACCATTAAATCCCATTTCCATTACTTGCAATAAATGTTAAATGAAATTGATATAAACTGATATATACTAATATATCTATCTATCTATATATATATTTGAGTTAACATTTATTGCAAGTAATATGCCGATATGAGCCTGTCGCGGATATATCGATATCGGCGAATGTGCCACCAATGATTCTAATTCTTAGTTTTGCATGATGATATTATAAATGGGTGGTTAATTTTTAACAGCAGATTCAGTGACGTTAGAGACTAGAGCTGATCTGCGCATCACGGCACGCATCTGCGGCGCATTAAAGCCTGTGTTACACCGTGTCTACACCGGACACGAGGGGTGCGGCGCGACAAAATACAATAGAACCTATTATGCGGTCTACACTGGATGCGGCACGGCGCGACAAATTCCCGACAGTAAACTGCTGCTGCGTTCTATTTATGACATACTGACACAAATTTAAAATGGTTTTCAATGGTCACTTTGTCGCGTCCAGTGTAGACAGACTTTAGCTGTTGCGGCGCGGCGCGACACGACAAATGTCTGGTGTAGACACGGTGTTACGGCAACCGGAACTGATCGCAGCCACTCAGTCAATGCTGGTGTTTATACCGGCCGTACCGTGGCCCAGGACTCATGCCTATCACATCGGTCACATCACATCGCGTAGCGCGACAAAATACAATAGAATTCTATTGTATTTTGTCACGCCGCACCGCTCGCGTCCGGTGTAGAATAGAACCCATTGTAATCTGTGATGTTGTCACTGGATGCAGTAAACTGATGCCTCGTTCTATTTATGACGTGCTGACACAAAGTTAAAATGATTTTCAACGGTCGCTTTGTCACGTTCTGTTGCGGCACAGACACGGTGTCAGCATAGTTTGTCAGTACAGTCAGTAACATAGTAGATTGAAAAGTTAGTATTATTCTGCAGTTCAATAGACGGCAGTGTGGTGGTGGCTTGTGTCTGTTGAATGGTGATTTAATGCTACGTTGCCACCTACTTGGAGAGACTCAATGCTAAGTAAATAAACATCAGTGCCCTCGTCTTTTACTCTCACAATGAGCTTATCATATTCGTTTGCTACATTAGTAGGGCCCTATGATTTCCGCGATGCAGAAAACATGGACGGAATCCAGTCATAAAAACGGATTTTACTGTATAATGCGGAATTTCATGGAATTTGTCTTATTTTGATGAATAAATAAAAAACAGGTCAGTACATATAGACTGTGTCTGTGAATATTAAACTGCAAAAATACTTATTTAAATACGAATCCTCATGTCCTGCATGTTCATTTGATTACCAGAAAATACACAACACAGAATTTGTGAAGAAATATTATTCATTATTATTATTTATTAATTTTAGATGTTTACATTTGGAAAACTGTGCTTCCTGCATAAACCTGCCCCTGTTGGTTTGGCAGTAGCTTGCTTGCCCTACACAGTTACCTTGTTTAATTTCTTAATTCAAGTTATATATTTTTTGTTCTATTTGTGTATTTTAAGTTATTTATAATAAGTGAAGTGAAGTTTACTGTTAAGTGCACTGATGACAGACTCATTTAGAATAATAAAGGTTATTGTTAAATTGTTAAATACCCTGCCTCCACTACATAGGCCTATGTTTGTCACATCATTATAAGTGTTTGATCACATTTGAGTTATCATTGCAAAAAATATGTTTATGTATATATATTCTGTTTATGTAGGCTATACACTGTATTCTATATACAGTACCAGTCAAAAGTTTGGACACACAAATGGGAAGTGTGTCCAAGCTTTTGACTATACTGTACTAAAATATAGCCTACACATAAAGTCTTTTTACTCCCTAATATCGGTATCGCCCCCCCCCCCAAAAAAAACCCATATCGGTCGGGCTCTATACTCTAATATATATATATAGTGCCACTGCAGGAAGTGGCATTATATGAGGTGCCATAAAGCTTCATATATATATATATAAGAGATGCACCGATTGCGATTTTCCACAAAAATTACAAAAAAATGCTGCATTATGCACTCCAGGCCAGTAGTTGGCAACGTCACTTTGGCCCTATCCCAAATGGAACACTTCATGCGCACCTGCGGCCTTACGGACTTACAATGGCCGCCGCATGCGCATGTCCGTTAAGTCCACGAGATCGTAGGGTGTCCTATTTGTCATTTTATCATTCAGAAGGGTGCTCGCGAGCGCCCCCTTTGAGGGCGTTATGCGCCCTTGATCAGCACTTCTGTCGAGCCCACAGTAGACTTATACCTGACAGTCAAAGCGGCATTACGTCACGAAAGTGCGGACTCAGAGGAAGACCGCGAGGGTTTAGGGTGCCATTTGGGACGGGGCCTTTGTAAAGAAACACTACATGCCTACACATACGCATTCCTATAAACTACACATGGAATACACACATGCATGATGTCACCATTTTCTCAAGTTTACGTTTTTGTAGTTTACTCTGATGCGATAATGGTATCGTTATCAAAAACTTGCACTTTAACGCCGTTTTCAAAAGTTTGTGTTTCCAGGCCCCTAAAACGCTGTTTTCATGCAAAAGAGTGCCCAAAACACATAAAAAAAGTTTTCAGTTTTTAGTTGAAAGCGGTGTCGTGTACCCGCTAAAATCTATGACAATAAGGAGATTGACAACACAATTATAACATTAACGACATTAACGACACTATCGTTGGAATCACTTACAGAGCGATTTCTTTCCAGATTATAAACGATAAAAAACACTGACAGCCAATCAGAATCCAATGGACTTTAAAGAGTTCGAGCATTTAAAGTGGCAGACGACAAAACTGCAGCGTTTACTTACATTAAACAGAACGTTAACACCCATTGGTGTGTCGACACTAATATAGTTATTGTTATAGTTATCATTCTTGTTGTGTATTGGCCTTAAATCCTAAAGCGATGTTTTTCAGTGCATGACAGCCAAACAAAGAGAAGCATGTCTCTATTTAAAGTGACAACGATTGTTTTATAATGACAGACTGCACCTGAACAGCTGTGAACGAACATCCCAGAATGGAGGAAAAAGGAAAGCAAAATATCTTAATCCGGGTTATTCATTAACTGTATGGATGACACCACTTATTTGGACTCTGTGCCATTCGCACGCTGATGCAGAGCATTGTTCTGTCTGAGCCTGCATGCATTTGTTAATCATTGTTGCAGTGAAATCATCTGTTGTGATGAACTGGATATGTTAATCATGGGCTGATCTGTGTTTTACATTATGGCGCAAGAAGGTTTAGTTTAGTTTTAAATGACAAAAAATATATCACATTTCAAATCAGTATATCCCAATATACACCAAGTTTTCTTTCTGAGACAAACTATAACCATGTGCGCTCACTCAAAGCATAGCCATTATAACAACACCCTCAAGATCTCAGTAAGGGCAGGCAAGCTCTCTCAAACCCTCTTGTTCTCCAGCCGGTGTAATTCTCAGCACTGGCTCAGCCCTGCAGGGGTCTGAACGCTGACAGCCTGAGATTAACGCTCTGATCAGGGCCAGAGTAATGCACACTACTAACCCTGAACCGCCACATCTGTCTCCACACCTGTCTTAGACTCATGCTGTAATATGCCACTGTACAGACTGAAACTTTTAATGAATAGTTCATATTTTCTAATTATTTGATTAAAAATCAATCAATCAATCTATCTATCTACCTATCTATCTATCTATCTATCTATCTATCGGTCTGTCTGTCTATCTATCGGTCTGTCTATCTATCTATCTATCTATCCATCTCCCTATCTATCAATCTACCTGTCTATCTATCTATCTATCTATCTATCCATCTCCCTATCTATCAATCTACCTGTCTATCTATCTATCTATCTATCTATCCATCTCCCTATCTATCAATCTACCTGTCTATCTATCTATCTATCTATCTATCCATCTCCCTATCTATCAATCTACCTGTCTATCTATCTATCTATCTATCTATCCATCTCCCTATCTATCAATCTACCTGTCTATCTATCTATCTATCTATCTATCCATCTCCCTATCTATCAATCTACCTGTCTATCTATCTATCTATCTATCTATCCATCTCCCTATCTATCAATCTACCTGTCTATCTATCTATCTATCTATCTATCCATCTCCCTATCTATCAATCTACCTGTCTATCTATCTATCTATCTATCTATCCATCTCCCTATCTATCAATCTACCTGTCTATCTATCTATCTATCTATCTATCCATCTCCCTATCTATCAATCTACCTGTCTATCTATCTATCTATCTATCTATCCATCTCCCTATCTATCAATCTACCTGTCTATCTATCTATCTATCTATCTATCCATCTCCCTATCTATCAATCTACCTGTCTATCTATCTATCTATCTATCTATCCATCTCCCTATCTATCAATCTACCTGTCTATCTATCTATCTATCTATCTATCCATCTCCCTATCTATCAATCTACCTGTCTATCTATCTATCTATCTATCTATCCATCTCCCTAT
>NW_015505546.1:1135386-1139169 GCF_001515645.1 Sinocyclocheilus grahami
ATAAAAAAAATTATAATAAAAAAAAGTTATATAAAATATTACCTGGTGAATATTCAGTTTCTATTACAGACTCTGTTTATGTTTTCTACCCACCATGAATGAAAGGATGTATAAACCTAAAGAGAAATATTAAATATTGATTTCTGAGCAGTCTTTAGAAAGAAAAATCGATTTTACTTAAATTATGTATTTATTTATTTCCACATTTTTTTTCATAGCTGTTTTTGTGTTACCTAAGCACACTTTTAAGTGATTATTTATCTATTTTTTGTAACATAATTTGACTAACAGCTTGATTGGAAATGGTGCATAGTAATATATCGATCTTGTGTCTGCACAATAAATATTGAAATCATTTTTAACCTTTTAATTTTCTTATGTTAATATTTGTTAAAATGTTCAACTATATAGTTTAACATTTATTAATTATCATTTTGATGACGGATTTTCATTTAAGATGGTCTGAAACAAGAGTAAAATAATACAATCTAAAAGACATCTATTAAGGAGCAAAATAAATAAATGATATTCACTATAGCGTTCAAAAGTTTTAGACTGGTAAGGTTTTTTGATGTTAAAAAAATAATATCAATAATTTCTGCTCACTACGGTTGCATTTATTTGATAAATAAATACAGTAAAAAGAGTAATATTGTGAAAAAAATTTTACAATTTAAAATAAGTGTTTTCTATTTGAATATATTTTAAAATGTTTTTATCAAAGCTGAGTTTTCAGCATGATTCCTCCAGTCTTCAGTGTCACATGATCTTTCAGAAATCATGCTAATATGCTGATTTGCTGCTCAAGAAACATTTCTGATTATCATCAGTGTTGTATCTAGTTTTTCTGATGAAAGTTCAAAGGAAAACAGAAAGAAAACTGATATTTTAAATTGTAAGAACATTTCACTATATTACTGTTTTTGCTGTATTTCGGATCAAACAAGTGCAGCCTTGGTAAACAGAAGAGACTTATTAAAACATTTTGAACTGTAGTGTACGTGACCTAGTGTAGTGTACATACTTTATAAATAGAACTGATTATTTATCTATATTTTGTAACATAATTTGACTAACAGCTTGATTGGAAATGGTGCATAGTAATATATCGATCTTGTGTCTGCACAATAAATATTGAAATCATTTTTAACCTTTCAATTTTCTTATGTTAATATTTGTTAAAATGTTCAACTATATAGTTTAACATTTATTAATTATCATTTTGATGACGGATTTTCATTTAAGATGGGTCTGAAACAAGAGTAAAATAATACAATCTAAAAGACATCTATTAAGGAGCAAAATAAATAAATGATATTCACTATAGCGTTCAAAAGTTTTAGACTGGTAAGGTTTTTTGATGTTAAAAAAATAATATCAATAATTTCTGCTCACTACGGTTGCATTTATTTGATAAATAAATACAGTAAAAAGAGTAATATTGTGAAAAAAATTTTACAATTTAAAATAAGTGTTTTCTATTTGAATATATTTTAAAATGTTTTTATCAAAGCTGAGTTTTCAGCATGATTCCTCCAGTCTTCAGTGTCACATGATCTTTCAGAAATCATGCTAATATGCTGATTTGCTGCTCAAGAAACATTTCTGATTATCATCAGTGTTGTATCTAGTTTTTCTGATGAAAGTTCAAAGGAAAACAGAAAGAAAACTGATATTTTAAATTGTAAGAACATTTCACTATATTACTGTTTTTGCTGTATTTCGGATCAAACAAGTGCAGCCTTGGTAAACAGAAGAGACTTATTAAAACATTTTGAACTGTAGTGTACGTGACCTAGTGTAGTGTACATACTTTATAAATAGAACTACTGTAGATAAAAATGGAAGCAAGTATTGCATTGCATAAAGTTGCATATCAGGTCAAGGTAACTGTTTCACAGCTGAATAAGAGAGAAGCATCGTACGCTCAGGAAAGTAATACTGTAGGCTACGATGAATTAACCAAGCAATAATAAACAAACCAAGATTATTTGACTGACTTTTATTACAAATCATGGAAAGTTGTGTGGGAATCAGTCGGGCAGTTGGCATTTGTAAAATTGTGTAAATGCTCTGTATAACCTGACTTTCCTCACAAGGTCACAGACAGCAGTATTCAGGCAGAGAAAACTAAGTAAATATATAGTTAATGATCTAAAGAAAGGCCAATATTCAGCGGCCTTCAGGAACGGATCATCCCTGCATTCCTACACTGAAGCATTTAAAGAATTTAATCAAAAATATCTACATGACCCCTGTTTCGGAATATTGTTTGCACATATCTACCAATAAAGATGGTCATTAAAGATTGAAATAACACTTAAAACAAAGGGAATAAAGCAAGAATTCTCTTCTCTTTAACAAAGGTGAGGTTAATCTCTTTCTCTTGAAAGTGTATCTGAAAGTTACGCTTTACCGCACAGAATCCATTCTTGTGGTTAATGGATTATTATTAGTGGTGATTGTAAAGGCAAACATCACTATTAACTTTGGGGCCGCTCACAAAGAAAGTGTTGCTGCACTTATAAACACGAGACACTGTCTACACACAGTGTGCGGTCACATTTATACTGTGTCTACACCCGGCACAAATGTTGCAAATCCATTTATCTGGTGCTAGTCCTATACTTCTGGGGGCCCCAAGAAAAACTTTGTCAGGGGCCCCACTCAGTATATTCATAAAAAACCCAAATGAGCCAGAGCCTGTCAACAAACAACAGTTAGTTGAAACAGTCGGTAATACAATTTAAAAGAAGAAGAAGACAATTACAAACAATAGGATAAATACAACAGAAAAAAGACACAAATTAAATGAACAATTTAGCGCACTAAATATAATGACGTACTATACAAAGATTGAATAAAGTTTCTTCTTTTGCTTTTTTTGGGTAACCAAACAATTGACAGTAGCCATTGAATTCCGTAGTATGGAAATAAGTACTATGGAAGTCAATGGCTACTGACTATTGTTTGGTTACCAACATTTTTCAAAATGTCTTCTTTTGTGTTGAACAGAAGAAATACATTCAAACAGGTTTTGAGGCTGAGTAAATGATGACAGAAGTTTCATTTTTGGGTGAACTATCACTTTAAATGACACAGGCAGCAGCAGGTTTATTAGGCTGCTGTCACTTTAAGACTGAATGCACAGATCCAATATCTTCTGTTTATGTTAATTACTAACTGTTTATGTTCACTTATGACATAGCAAGCTGTATTTAAGTGAAAACTCACCTCTTTAGACATATGTTTGTGTATTTGTCCATTTAAGCGCACATCCAAAGCCCACGCTCCATCTCAAATCGCACAGGAACAGCCTCTCTTTCACAACTCAGTCTGCTTTTTCTTTTTCTTTTTTAGTATTAAGCACATCCGGCAGGAGACTGTACAACATGTAACATTACATGATTTAACTGATTTGGATGTTACGTAGGAAAAGTGACAGTGCACTGCTTTAAAGGGAGAAAAAAAACATCATGCGGCATGGTGTTTTCATAATCGTTGGAGGACAAAATAAAAAATGACCTAAAATTGTATTAATCGCACAGCCCTTGCCATTAAATCATCTTTGAGAGAAAAGGGGGCCCCCTGGTGGTTTGGAGGCCCTACGCAACTTGCGTACTTTGTGTATAGGGAAGACACTGATTTTGTATTGTAGCACAGGCTGTCACGAATTCTGTCCATGGACTTCTGTCCGCTTGCCACCAGAGGTCGCCCTCCCATTATATTGACTTTCACATTACACAGACTGTTGCATGTCACTCTGGACTACATTTCCCATCA
>NW_015505546.1:1141625-1148061 GCF_001515645.1 Sinocyclocheilus grahami
GGTCTGAAACAAGAGTAAAATAATACAATCTAAAAGACATCTATTAAGGAGCAAAATAAATAAATGATATTCACTATAGCGTTCAAAAGTTTTAGACTGGTAAGGTTTTTTGATGTTAAAAAAATAATATCAATAATTTCTGCTCACTACGGTTGCATTTATTTGATAAATAAATACAGTAAAAAGAGTAATATTGTGAAAAAAATTTTACAATTTAAAATAAGTGTTTTCTATTTGAATATATTTTAAAATGTTTTTATCAAAGCTGAGTTTTCAGCATGATTCCTCCAGTCTTCAGTGTCACATGATCTTTCAGAAATCATGCTAATATGCTGATTTGCTGCTCAAGAAACATTTCTGATTATCATCAGTGTTGTATCTAGTTTTTCTGATGAAAGTTCAAAGGAAAACAGAAAGAAAACTGATATTTTAAATTGTAAGAACATTTCACTATATTACTGTTTTTGCTGTATTTCGGATCAAACAAGTGCAGCCTTGGTAAACAGAAGAGACTTATTAAAACATTTTGAACTGTAGTGTACGTGACCTAGTGTAGTGTACATACTTTATAAATAGAACTACTGTAGATAAAAATGGAAGCAAGTATTGCATTGCATAAAGTTGCATATCAGGTCAAGGTAACTGTTTCACAGCTGAATAAGAGAGAAGCATCGTACGCTCAGGAAAGTAATACTGTAGGCTACGATGAATTAACCAAGCAATAATAAACAAACCAAGATTATTTGACTGACTTTTATTACAAATCATGGAAAGTTGTGTGGGAATCAGTCGGGCAGTTGGCATTTGTAAAATTGTGTAAATGCTCTGTATAACCTGACTTTCCTCACAAGGTCACAGACAGCAGTATTCAGGCAGAGAAAACTAAGTAAATATATAGTTAATGATCTAAAGAAAGGCCAATATTCAGCGGCCTTCAGGAACGGATCATCCCTGCATTCCTACACTGAAGCATTTAAAGAATTTAATCAAAAATATCTACATGACCCCTGTTTCGGAATATTGTTTGCACATATCTACCAATAAAGATGGTCATTAAAGATTGAAATAACACTTAAAACAAAGGGAATAAAGCAAGAATTCTCTTCTCTTTAACAAAGGTGAGGTTAATCTCTTTCTCTTGAAAGTGTATCTGAAAGTTACGCTTTACCGCACAGAATCCATTCTTGTGGTTAATGGATTATTATTAGTGGTGATTGTAAAAGCAAACATCACTATTAACTTTGGGGCCGCTCACATAGAAAGTGTTGCTGCACTTATAAACACGAGACACTGTCTACACACAGTGTGCGGTCACATTTATACTGTGTCTACACCCGGCACAAATGTTGCAAATCCATTTATCTGGTGCTAGTCCTATACTTCTGGGGGCCCCAAGAAAAACTTTGTCAGGGGCCCCACTCAGTATATTCATAAAAAACCCAAATGAGCCAGAGCCTGTCAACAAACAACAGTTAGTTGAAACAGTCGGTAATACAATTTAAAAGAAGAAGAAGACAATTACAAACAATAGGATAAATACAACAGAAAAAAGACACAAATTAAATGAACAATTTAGCGCACTAAATATAATGACGTACTATACAAAGATTGAATAAAGTTTCTTCTTTTGCTTTTTTTGGGTAACCAAACAATTGACAGTAGCCATTGAATTCCGTAGTATGGAAATAAGTACTATGGAAGTCAATGGCTACTGACTATTGTTTGGTTACCAACATTTTTCAAAATGTCTTCTTTTGTGTTGAACAGAAGAAATACATTCAAACAGGTTTTGAGGCTGAGTAAATGATGACAGAAGTTTCATTTTTGGGTGAACTATCACTTTAAATGACACAGGCAGCAGCAGGTTTATTAGGCTGCTGTCACTTTAAGACTGAATGCACAGATCCAATATCTTCTGTTTATGTTAATTACTAACTGTTTATGTTCACTTATGACATAGCAAGCTGTATTTAAGTGAAAACTCACCTCTTTAGACATATGTTTGTGTATTTGTCCATTTAAGCGCACATCCAAAGCCCACGCTCCATCTCAAATCGCACAGGAACAGCCTCTCTTTCACAACTCAGTCTGCTTTTTCTTTTTCTTTTTTAGTATTAAGCACATCCGGCAGGAGACTGTACAACATGTAACATTACATGATTTAACTGATTTGGATGTTACGTAGGAAAAGTGACAGTGCACTGCTTTAAAGGGAGAAAAAAAACATCATGCGGCATGGTGTTTTCATAATCGTTGGAGGACAAAATAAAAAATGACCTAAAATTGTATTAATCGCACAGCCCTTGCCATTAAATCATCTTTGAGAGAAAAGGGGGCCCCCTGGTGGTTTGGAGGCCCTACGCAACTTGCGTACTTTGTGTATAGGGAAGACACTGATTTTGTATTGTAGCACAGGCTGTCACGAATTCTGTCCATGGACTTCTGTCCGCTTGCCACCAGAGGTCGCCCTCCCATTATATTGACTTTCACATTACACAGACTGTTGCATGTCACTCTGGACTACATTTCCCATCATCCATAAAGACACAAATTAAATGAACAATTTAGCGCACTAAATATAATGACGTACTATACAAAGATTGAATAAAGTTTCTTCTTTTGCTTTTTTTGGGTAACCAAACAATTGACAGTAGCCATTGAATTCCGTAGTATGGAAATAAGTACTATGGAAGTCAATGGCTACTGACTATTGTTTGGTTACCAACATTTTTCAAAATGTCTTCTTTTGTGTTGAACAGAAGAAATACATTCAAACAGGTTTTGAGGCTGAGTAAATGATGACAGAAGTTTCATTTTTGGGTGAACTATCACTTTAAATGACACAGGCAGCAGCAGGTTTATTAGGCTGCTGTCACTTTAAGACTGAATGCACATATCCAATATCTTCTGTTTATGTTAATTACTAACTGTTTATGTTCACTTATGACATAGCAAGCTGTATTTAAGTGAAAACTCACCTCTTTAGACATATTTTTGTGTATTTGTCCATTTAAGCGCACATCCAAAGCCCACGCTCCATCTCAAATCGCACAGGAACAGCCTCTCTTTCACAACTCAGTCTGCTTTTTCTTTTTCTTTTTTAGTATTAAGCACATCCGGCAGGAGACTGTACAACATGTAACATTACATGATTTAACTGATTTGGATGTTACGTAGGAAAAGTGACAGTGCACTGCTTTAAAGGGAGAAAAAAAACATCATGCGGCATGGTGTTTTCATAATCGTTGGAGGACAAAATAAAAAATGACCTAAAATTGTATTAATCGCACAGCCCTTGCCATTAAATCATCTTTGAGAGAAAAGGGGGCCCCCTGGTGGTTTGGAGGCCCTACGCAACTTGCGTACTTTGTGTATAGGGAAGACACTGATTTTGTATTGTAGCACAGGCTGTCACGAATTCTGTCCATGGACTTCTGTCCGCTTGCCACCAGAGGTCGCCCTCCCATTATATTGACTTTCACATTACACAGACTGTTGCATGTCACTCTGGACTACATTTCCCATCATCCATTGCACTGAGTGCACAAAGCAGTAACCAATCACACCCACACCTTATTACACCCACTCAGACCCTTCTCAAACTGCCGAGGATTGTTTGCGCATATCGCTAGTCTGTGATAGCAACGTTACGAAGCCACCCTGAGTTTACCTAGTTTCTAGTCTTGGTCTGTTTCGCCTGTTTAGCCTCTGTTTCTGCCTTCCCTTCGTGTTTTGTTCTTGGACTGTTTACCTGGTTTGTGATCGTTGACTGCCTGTTCTTTGGATTACTCTTTTGGATTACCCTGGATGTACTGTTTTGCTGGTGTTTTGACTCTGCCTGTCCGACTACTCTAAATAAAGCCTGCACTTGGATCCTCAACCCCGTTGTCACGTCTCCACATTATGCAGGCATTAGGTGTACATCAGAAATAAAGCAGGGCATTAGTTTACTGTCGGGAAATTGTTGCATCACGCTGTATCCAGTGTAGACAGCATCAGTGATTATAAAGGGAACTTTTGTCATTTGTTGTTTTGCGTCATGCCGCTCATGTCTGGTGCAAGTATAAAAATAATCATTGGGTGTTTCTCAAATGGAAGGTCGCATCCTAGTGAGGATGCATCCTTCCTAGTCCAGTTCTTATGAGGCTTCACGGCTACAGTCCTTCTCAGCATTAAAACGCTAGAAAGAGACACTCTAGTAAGTGCGCATGGCTAGGTCATAAATGTTTGTACACCTGCGGTCACAGCACGGAAATACTATTACAATTATATTTTGACAAATACTTGATATTGAAAACATTCTATTAATGCAGTACAGGTAATGATAAACATCAATGGTTTACATTACACACAGTTTAGCATTAATTTACAGCAGAAGAAAAGAAAAAGCATAATTTCATATAAAATTTTTTTTGTCTTTCATAGCATAACGAAACTGGATGAGTTAAATAGCAATTCATTTTGAGCAATTTTTTTTGTGTGAATTGCAAAGGATTGTGGGTAAGTGAAGGATGCGACGGATACACCTGATGCATCTTTCAAAACAGGCCGAATGAAGGACACTAAATGAAGACTGCCTAAATAAAGTGTGATGACACTTGCGATGAAATGTTCACACGCAGTGCTGGGTAGATTACTTGCAAACTGTAATCTGTTACTGATTCCAAACATGACAAAAATTGTAGTTAATAACGTATTCCATTACATTACACATTTTGATAATATAATCAGATTACTTTTTGATTCTTTTTAGATTACTTTTTGACCTAACTCATTCAATTTTAGCACTTCTTAAAATTAAAATGATTTTTATAAATCCAGTGGTCCCAATTTTCTGTAATTATAGCCACCTGACAAGTGACTGGTCTTTGTGTGAATGCCAACAAAGCTGGAGGACTTTCTGAATGGATCTAAGCGGTATAGGCTATTTTTTTGAAAGGAACATTTAAAAGATGTAAAAGACGAATTAGGGGGAATCAATAAATTATGAATTATTTATTGCTTTTGTGTGAATATGTAATCATGTAATCAGTAAAAGCAACTAATCTGATTACAAGTATTTTAAAAATGTAATTTAATCTAATTACAAGTACTTTACAATTTTTGGAATCTGATTATGTTATCCAGATTACATGTAATGAGTTACTACACTGTCCACGTATTTGGGAATTTCACATTGCCACGCAGATTTCATGTAGGTTTCGAGCTGGTTTCTACGCTGCTCAAAAGAAAACTATTGAAAATAAGAATTTCACATTTCTTGTTCTGTCATATAGGAAGAAAAAGTGAATCAAGAGAGGTTGCGTTTATGATATGATCTGTATGTTTGTGCTGTAGGTTTCTTTGTTTACGTGAAGCCAACTCAGAAAAGAGAGCAGAGGGACTGGTTTTAATTTAAGCTGATAAAGACCTCCTTGAGAGGAACCACCCAGACCCAGGAGACATGGGACAGTGACAGGGTCTGTGCATCTCTCCACGACCCTTCACAGATGACTCTGAAAGCCATATCATACAATCATCATAGTAACCACTGCATCTCCAAGAAAAGCTTCAGAACGTCTAAATATTTGCGTGCAAACATGGTAATTCCTCTCATGGGTATTGCGCAAGTATAATTAGTACTATTTTCATCTCGAATTTAAGTAAACATGTTCAGAATGGGGGTTTAGGAATCAACAGGAAGAGAAAGATTATAATGGTGAATAACAATTAAACGAGTGTATAGTGTTGGGCCGAGGAGTATATAATATGTTATGCAATATATAATATATTTCATAATATATTATGAAAAACATAGGTCAAAGTCTTTGTTTTTAATATTCATTTAGTAATGAATATCATATTACAAAGTTTGGGATCAGTAAAATTTTTTATGTTTTTAAAGAAGTCTCTTATGCTCACCAAGGCTGCATTTATTTGATCAAAAAATACAGTAAAAACTGTAATATTGTGAAATGTTAAAACAATGGTTTTCTCCTTTAATATACTTTAAAATGTAATTTATTCCTGAGATGCAAAGCTGAATTTTCAGCATCATTACTCCAGTCATTTCGGAGCCTGTGATACTTTTTTGTATTAGGATTCTTTGATGAATAAGAAAATTAAAAACATTAGAATTTATTAAAAACAGAAATCTTTTCTAACAATATTTTGGGGTCAGTTTTATTTATTTATTTTTTGAAAGAATTGAATACTTTTATTCAGCAAGGATATGATACATTTATATAAAAAAAACAACAGTAAATACTTATATACACTCTAAAAAAAATGCTAAATTAATATGCTAATATGCTGCTTTAATATCAGGCTATTAGAAACAGTTGTGCTGCTTAATATTTATTGGAACTTGTGATAAGCAACTATTTATCAGGATTCTTTGATGAATAAAACTACACTCTAAAAAATGCTGGATTATATATATATATATATATATATA
>NW_015505546.1:1150065-1156105 GCF_001515645.1 Sinocyclocheilus grahami
CATTTATCTGGTGCTAGTCCTATACTTCTGGGGGCCCCAAGAAAAACTTTGTCAGGGGCCCCACTCAGTATATTCATAAAAAACCCAAATGAGCCAGAGCCTGTCAACAAACAACAGTTAGTTGAAACAGTCGGTAATACAATTTAAAAGAAGAAGAAGACAATTACAAACAATAGGATAAATACAACAGAAAAAAGACACAAATTAAATGAACAATTTAGCGCACTAAATATAATGACGTACTATACAAAGATTGAATAAAGTTTCTTCTTTTGCTTTTTTTGGGTAACCAAACAATTGACAGTAGCCATTGAATTCCGTAGTATGGAAATAAGTACTATGGAAGTCAATGGCTACTGACTATTGTTTGGTTACCAACATTTTTCAAAATGTCTTCTTTTGTGTTGAACAGAAGAAATACATTCAAACAGGTTTTGAGGCTGAGTAAATGATGACAGAAGTTTCATTTTTGGGTGAACTATCACTTTAAATGACACAGGCAGCAGCAGGTTTATTAGGCTGCTGTCACTTTAAGACTGAATGCACATATCCAATATCTTCTGTTTATGTTAATTACTAACTGTTTATGTTCACTTATGACATAGCAAGCTGTATTTAAGTGAAAACTCACCTCTTTAGACATATTTTTGTGTATTTGTCCATTTAAGCGCACATCCAAAGCCCACGCTCCATCTCAAATCGCACAGGAACAGCCTCTCTTTCACAACTCAGTCTGCTTTTTCTTTTTCTTTTTTAGTATTAAGCACATCCGGCAGGAGACTGTACAACATGTAACATTACATGATTTAACTGATTTGGATGTTACGTAGGAAAAGTGACAGTGCACTGCTTTAAAGGGAGAAAAAAAACATCATGCGGCATGGTGTTTTCATAATCGTTGGAGGACAAAATAAAAAATGACCTAAAATTGTATTAATCGCACAGCCCTTGCCATTAAATCATCTTTGAGAGAAAAGGGGGCCCCCTGGTGGTTTGGAGGCCCTACGCAACTTGCGTACTTTGTGTATAGGGAAGACACTGATTTTGTATTGTAGCACAGGCTGTCACGAATTCTGTCCATGGACTTCTGTCCGCTTGCCACCAGAGGTCGCCCTCCCATTATATTGACTTTCACATTACACAGACTGTTGCATGTCACTCTGGACTACATTTCCCATCATCCATTGCACTGAGTGCACAAAGCAGTAACCAATCACACCCACACCTTATTACACCCACTCAGACCCTTCTCAAACTGCCGAGGATTGTTTGCGCATATCGCTAGTCTGTGATAGCAACGTTACGAAGCCACCCTGAGTTTACCTAGTTTCTAGTCTTGGTCTGTTTCGCCTGTTTAGCCTCTGTTTCTGCCTTCCCTTCGTGTTTTGTTCTTGGACTGTTTACCTGGTTTGTGATCGTTGACTGCCTGTTCTTTGGATTACTCTTTTGGATTACCCTGGATGTACTGTTTTGCTGGTGTTTTGACTCTGCCTGTCCGACTACTCTAAATAAAGCCTGCACTTGGATCCTCAACCCCGTTGTCACGTCTCCACATTATGCAGGCATTAGGTGTACATCAGAAATAAAGCAGGGCATTAGTTTACTGTCGGGAAATTGTTGCATCACGCTGTATCCAGTGTAGACAGCATCAGTGATTATAAAGGGAACTTTTGTCATTTGTTGTTTTGCGTCATGCCGCTCATGTCTGGTGCAAGTATAAAAATAATCATTGGGTGTTTCTCAAATGGAAGGTCGCATCCTAGTGAGGATGCATCCTTCCTAGTCCAGTTCTTATGAGGCTTCACGGCTACAGTCCTTCTCAGCATTAAAACGCTAGAAAGAGACACTCTAGTAAGTGCGCATGGCTAGGTCATAAATGTTTGTACACCTGCGGTCACAGCACGGAAATACTATTACAATTATATTTTGACAAATACTTGATATTGAAAACATTCTATTAATGCAGTACAGGTAATGATAAACATCAATGGTTTACATTACACACAGTTTAGCATTAATTTACAGCAGAAGAAAAGAAAAAGCATAATTTCATATAAAAATTTTTTTGTCTTTCATAGCATAACGAAACTGGATGAGTTAAATAGCAATTCATTTTGAGCAATTTTTTTTGTGTGAATTGCAAAGGATTGTGGGTAAGTGAAGGATGCGACGGATACACCTGATGCATCTTTCAAAACAGGCCGAATGAAGGACACTAAATGAAGACTGCCTAAATAAAGTGTGATGACACTTGCGATGAAATGTTCACACGCAGTGCTGGGTAGATTACTTGCAAACTGTAATCTGTTACTGATTCCAAACATGACAAAAATTGTAGTTAATAACGTATTCCATTACATTACACATTTTGATAATATAATCAGATTACTTTTTGATTCTTTTTAGATTACTTTTTGACCTAACTCATTAAATTTTAGCACTTCTTAAAATTAAAATGATTTTTATAAATCCAGTGGTCCCAATTTTCTGTAATTATAGCCACCTGACAAGTGACTGGTCTTTGTGTGAATGCCAACAAAGCTGGAGGACTTTCTGAATGGATCTAAGCGGTATAGGCTATTTTTTTGAAAGGAACATTTAAAAGATGTAAAAGACGAATTAGGGGGAATCAATAAATTATGAATTATTTATTGCTTTTGTGTGAATATGTAATCATGTAATCAGTAAAAGCAACTAATCTGATTACAAGTATTTTAAAAATGTAATTTAATCTAATTACAAGTACTTTACAATTTTTGGAATCTGATTATGTTATCCAGATTACATGTAATGAGTTACTACACTGTCCACGTATTTGGGAATTTCACATTGCCACGCAGATTTCATGTAGGTTTCGAGCTGGTTTCTACGCTGCTCAAAAGAAAACTATTGAAAATAAGAATTTCACATTTCTTGTTCTGTCATATAGGAAGAAAAAGTGAATCAAGAGAGGTTGCGTTTATGATATGATCTGTATGTTTGTGCTGTAGGTTTCTTTGTTTACGTGAAGCCAACTCAGAAAAGAGAGCAGAGGGACTGGTTTTAATTTAAGCTGATAAAGACCTCCTTGAGAGGAACCACCCAGACCCAGGAGACATGGGACAGTGACAGGGTCTGTGCATCTCTCCACGACCCTTCACAGATGACTCTGAAAGCCATATCATACAATCATCATAGTAACCACTGCATCTCCAAGAAAAGCTTCAGAACGTCTAAATATTTGCGTGCAAACATGGTAATTCCTCTCATGGGTATTGCGCAAGTATAATTAGTACTATTTTCATCTCGAATTTAAGTAAACATGTTCAGAATGGGGGTTTAGGAATCAACAGGAAGAGAAAGATTATAATGGTGAATAACAATTAAACGAGTGTATAGTGTTGGGCCGAGGAGTATATAATATGTTATGCAATATATAATATATTTCATAATATATTATGAAAAACATAGGTCAAAGTCTTTGTTTTTAATATTCATTTAGTAATGAATATCATATTACAAAGTTTGGGATCAGTAAAATTTTTTATGTTTTTAAAGAAGTCTCTTATGCTCACCAAGGCTGCATTTATTTGATCAAAAAATACAGTAAAAACTGTAATATTGTGAAATGTTAAAACAATGGTTTTCTCCTTTAATATACTTTAAAATGTAATTTATTCCTGAGATGCAAAGCTGAATTTTCAGCATCATTACTCCAGTCATTTCGGAGCCTGTGATACTTTTTTGTATTAGGATTCTTTGATGAATAAGAAAATTAAAAACATTAGAATTTATTAAAAACAGAAATCTTTTCTAACAATATTTTGGGGTCAGTTTTATTTATTTATTTTTTGAAAGAATTGAATACTTTTATTCAGCAAGGATATGATACATTTATATAAAAAAAACAACAGTAAATACTTATATACACTCTAAAAAAAATGCTAAATTAATATGCTAATATGCTGCTTTAATATCAGGCTATTAGAAACAGTTGTGCTGCTTAATATTTATTGGAACTTGTGATAAGCAACTATTTATCAGGATTCTTTGATGAATAAAACTACACTCTAAAAAATGCTGGATTATATATATATATATATATCATTACTCCAGTCATTTCGGAGCCTGTGATACTTTTTTGTATTAGGATTCTTTGATGAATAAGAAAATTAAAAACATTAGAATTTATTAAAAACAGAAATCTTTTCTAACAATATTTTGGGGTCAGTTTTATTTATTTATTTTTTGAAAGAATTGAATACTTTTATTCAGCAAGGATATGATACATTTATATAAAAAAACAACAGTAAATACTTATATACACTCTAAAAAAAATGCTAAATTAATATGCTAATATGCTGCTTTAATATCAGGCTATTAGAAACAGTTGTGCTGCTTAATATTTATTGGAACTTGTGATAAGCAACTATTTATCAGGATTCTTTGATGAATAAAACTACACTCTAAAAAATGCTGGATTATATATATATATATATATATATATACATAGGTGCATGTCAATAAATTAGAATGTCATGGAAAAGTTCATTTATTTCAGTAATTCAACTCAAACTGTGAAACTCGTGTATTAAATAAATTAATTGCACACAGACTGAAGTAGTTTAAGTCTTTGGTTCTTTTAATTGTGATGATTTTGGCTCACATTTAACAAAAACCCACCAATTCACTATCTCAACAAATTAGAATATGGTGACATGCCAATCAGCTAATCAACTCAAAACACCTGCAAAGGTTTCCTGAGCCTTCAAAATGGTCTCTCAGTTTGGTTCACTAAGCTACACAAACTGATCACCTCCATGCCACGCCGAATTGAGGCAGTAATTAAAGCACAAGGAGCCATTACCAAGCATTGAGTACATGTACAGTAAATTAACATACTTTCCAGAAGGCCAACTATTCACTAAAAAAATTTTTTTATTGGTCTTATGAAGTATTCTAATTTGTTGAGATAGTGAATTGGTGGGTTTTTGTTAAACGTGAGCCAAAATCATCCCAATTAAAAGAAACAAAGACTTAAACTACTTCAGTCTGTGTGCATTGAATTTATTTAATACACAAGTTTCACAATTTGAGTTGAATTACTGAAATAAATGAACTTTTCCATGACATTGAGATGCACCTGTATATATATACATAACAGCGGGAACGTATTTTGAGCTGGGGGGGCTGAGAAATAAAACGTGGGGGTTCACGTGACAAGAGTGATGCGAGAGGACTGACACTATATGATGGCGGATCCAAAGCGCAACTTTTGTTAATAAAACTTTCATTTATTCGTTTAATAGCCTGTAAGTGAGTGTCTTTGTTGCTGGGTTAAAAAAAATAACAATGAACCACAAACTAAGCATTCGTTTTAAATAAGGGGACATATGCTATCTATTTGTGTTAAACGCGAGTAAAACATATCCTTATTTATTTTGTTAATAAAAGTTCAAAGTTTAATGTTTTTCTTAACGTCTTTTTACGCTCTTTAATTTGTAGTGAGAATTCGCCTCATTTCAAGCTGCATATGAATCAATTATATTTTCTTCTTTAATATTTGCATCACGAAATAAACATGAATATGTGAATGCATGTTAAAAAAAAATCAGAATAACTTAATACAAACGAATGTCTCATGAATAGATCAGAGTTTTAAAAAAAGTCAAATAATATTTGCATCACGAAATAAACATGAATATGTGAATGCATGTTAAAAAAAATCAGAATAACTTAATACAAACGAATGTCTCATGAATAGATCAGAGTTTTAAAAAAAGTCAAAAGAATGACGGATGCCACAGACATTTTTTTTGGAGGAGTAGGCCTATGGGTGGAATTTTCACATTATATAACATGATTTTATTATCTTAATTTTAACTTTACTCTTAAAATAGTATGACATTAATTTGACTTATTTAGTTATTTTTAAACATGGCACAGAAATGCTGCAGTATAGGCTACTGAATGCAAACACAATTTTTGGCACATCAGCCCAAAAAACAAACAAACAAAAACAATTATAATAAAATAAAAAACAAACAAAAAAAGTCAAAAA
>NW_015505546.1:1156123-1162418 GCF_001515645.1 Sinocyclocheilus grahami
GAGTACACACAAATACAAGTAGACCCTTTGCAGTTCCGAATGATGTATACTAGTACCTTTATGAGCAGAAATGACAGTGTATTTTTAAGTTTTCGCTGTTCTTAAAATAAATGCAAGTGATCGCGCTGGCGCCTCCGTGTCCTGCAGCGGGCTTTAGCTTCCACTCTCACAAACGATTGGATTTGCGCCTAACAGCGCTCATTTATCTTGGTTAAATGTTTAAATTAATACTGTGAAATGCATGAAGCGTTTTATGCCTGTTTATTTTAGGCAAGTCATGTTGGTTTGAGAAGTCTAAATTGATCAAACATAATGCTCAACTCACTGTCTGCCGCTGCCGCTTGGTCGTTCCTTTAAACAACAAAAACTTGAATTTAACAAACATAAAATGTTCCAAACATATTTCTAAATTAACTTAATAAAGAAACAAAAAGAAATATGACCACTTTGCCATTAAAAACCAAAACTGAACTATTTTTAATAGCTGTGTAATGGCGAAGAGAGAGAGAGAGAGAGAAAAGACAAGGCATCCAGTCGGACTCTGACAAAGGCCGGGCCCGTGCAGGGCTCTATTCGTTCCCTCGTTGCCCCCAGCTCGGTGGGCCCCCAAACTGCCCGCTACGCGTCTTATTTCTTACCTTATTTCTTATAGATCTTATTTGTTCTTATCTGTTCATAAAAGTTTTATGTTTAATATAAGCGACTTTGTCATTGTAGCATTGTTGATGTTGTGTGTGTTTTTCATTAAGAGTAATATTGAATCAACCTTAAGAATTAATTGTGTTTCAAGAATAAGCGCTACAGATGTGAGAATGCGAGATTAGCTGCCGCTGAGGTAGACGCTCTCGCTCTTTCTCTGCTCTCTGTAGAAATTGTTGTTGATTCTAATTTGGGAACGGCAGAGACATGTTACAGGTTATAATATAATCCAAAAACCATGGCAACAAATGATTTTTTAAGTCAGTTTAATCAGCTGAAACGACTTTCACAGTCAATTTGATTCAACTTAACTCATATTTAACCGTTGCTTCTTGTCATTGTAGGCTTAGGCTACTTTTTTTCAATGAATTTGAATGAATATACTAATTCATAAAGTTAATATTATTTATTTTGTATTACATATTGTTCATTCATTTATTTTTAACACCGCACCCCCAGCACCCCCATTTTTTCGTGGGCTACACTCCAAGGGGTGCTGCAGCACCCTCAGCACGCCTACTTCCCGCGGGAATGTGTATATATATATATATATATGTGTGTGTGCTTTGTGTGGGAGTTATGCAAATCTTCATCAGAATGGCCTGCTGTGAAGAAAGCAGAAGTGTTTAGTGCAGGGGCAGATTAAAGGAAGTTTCAGTCCCCTAGAATGTTAAACATAACAGTTATAGTAAAGTTTTGTAAGGCCTGCATTATATAGCCTATATCGTCCATTCATCAATGTAAATAACAATTTCTGTTAGGCTATATCTTGCACTAATATTACAAGGAAGTAAAACGTAAAGTATTGTACATTTTGCATGGTCTCATTGGATATTACCACAACTGTTTCCCACACTCTCATAAGTTTGGGCTCTGGCCTGTTTGAAATAGTGGACATGATAACTTCCTGGGGGCGGAATGCAGTCATTATTTCTGGCGATGTAGTGAAACGACGAGTTTCCGTTCAGCAGAGGAGGACCATTAACACTGCTCACATTAACAGCAGCATTAATCTGGTGACAGCAGTCCGTCAGCTCCACCTTCTGCGAGAGTTCACACCTCTCACATCAGTGCTCGGTGCAGTTCAAGAGTTTACACAGAAGTTCATCGTTCAGAAAAGTCGCTGGGAAACTTATCTGAAGATGTTTTGAAGATCGGCTGCTGGGGAATATACGATCCATGAAAGAAGATGGGATGTCTTTCTATCAAAACCGTCTGTAAAGGCACAGCGCTTCTGATCTGTGTCATTCTTCAGGTAAGAGAAGTACTTTATTTTGCATAGCCTAAATATATATTAGTATAATGTCTGATTGTTGAGATAAAACACAAGTTCACGCGAGCACTTGTTAACTGTTCAACATTTGTGGCATTTATTTTAATGACAAGTTTGTTTGGTCAATGTATACGATAAAACAGTAGGCTACCTTTATATTAAAGTCGGACGGAATTTTGTTGGTTTCCGCTCAAAGAGTTGCTATTCCAGGGCAATCCAAATACATGTTTGATATTTTGGATGGTATTGCAAAATATGATTCATTTATATATTTATCTGATTCATTGGTTATGTAGAGTGGCCCGAAAACAGGCAATAAAAAGTATAAATATAATTGCGTTTCATAAATTAAAGTTGAAATGTCACCAAAAGGTTTTTAAGGACAAACACATTTAGTGTTCAATATTAATATTATTTGGACACTTATCAGCTGTTAGTGGATCATGTCATACTCATAAAAAGGTAGCTTGCAAAAGATGTCACAGCTGCGGTACACTTTTGTACCTTCTTTCTTTCCCCCTAAAAGATGCATATTAGTATCTTATATGTACATATTAATACACTCTAAAAATGCTGGGTTAAATATAACCCAGCGCTGGGTTAAAAAGGGACAAACCCAGCTATTGGGTTGTTTTGACCCAGCGGTTGGGTTGTTTTGAACCCAACCGCTGGGTCAAAACAACCCAATAGCTGGGTTTGTCCCTTTTTAACCCAGCATTTTTTAGAGAGCACATAAAGTGCACTCTAAAAAATGCTGGGTTGTTTCAACCCAACTTTGGGTCAAATATGGACTAACCCAACCGTTGGGTTAAAAATTTAAGGTAAAAATTGAACCCAACGGTTGGGTTAGTCCATATTTGACCCAAAGTTGGGTTGAAACAACCCAGCATTTTTTAGAGTGTGTGCATATCAGTAAAACAGTACCACTCCAGTGACAGATTTTAAACTTTTTTTTCCCTCTAAGAGTGTAGTTAATATGATGAACCCGTAGTTATTTTGCTCGGACACCTGTGTGAATATGAGGAGGACTGACTTCATACACCCACTAAAACACCAGCTTATTAAAACCAATCAACAAACAAAAAAGTGTCAAAAAGTTAGTTCTGAGAAAAGCCTGTGCAGCATTTGTTTCGAGATGCCTGCATTTATATATTGTTGTAATGAATCCCATATTTATACATTTGAACTGTGCTTTAAGTGTCTAAATAGCTAATGTACATTCTGGGTTCACTGTTATGAAATAAAAGTGCTGAAAATAAAACCATTTGCTGGTCTGCAATATCTTAATATAAAATATAATTCAAACACCAGATTCAGGATTCTGGATCAGCTGTGAAGAACCAGTTACGCTTGGTTTGAAATTGTCTCCAGATTTGATCTTTATTGGCTGATTTGCGTCGAGACTATCCTCATTTTGTGTGTCTGACAATCTTCCTGAGAAGTTTCTATTTACTGTACGAAGTCAGAATTGTAATATGACATATTTTAGGATTTCTCTCTATATTTCTCTCTTTTCTCATTGACAAGAAGCTTTTATTAGTGCTGATGCAACAAAATTAAGAACAAAATAAATAAAATGCATTAAGTCTGTAATAAACGCTTTAGAAATTTGTTTAAAATGTTGTTTATATGACTAAATAAGTACTGCATTGTATATATTTAGGCTATACACATAAGCAATATACAGATACAGTCAAAAAGCTTCAAAAAGGACACAAAAGCACTTCAGAAGCATCATAATGTTGGTCCATATGAGGTGCAGTATTTTCATAGCTTTCTAAAGTCATACGATAAGCTTTGTTTGATGAACAAACTCAAATTTGCATCATTGAGTCGAGTTTAGGGAGTTAAGAAAAAGTGAAACATTCCAAGTCTTAAACAAATCGACTTAAACAAATTTATTAAAAAGATTCAGCCTTAAAAAAATGATGCATTTGATAACACAATCCTCTCATGTTTCCCTCATATTTCTCACATGGACAATACAATTATAGGATGACCAATATATACAAGTAAAGTATAAGTAAATAAGTAATAAGTAAATGACAGTTTTTTTGTGTAAAATAATGTGTAAACTAAAGTGTAAACTTTGGTCTTCATTTTTATTAAATGGGCACTTGTAGTATACTTCACATTTAAAAAAAATCTATACTGTACTTGCAGATAATATAATATTAATGAAATTAAACTTAAGTGTACTTAAAGAGAGTTCACTTTCATGTTTCTTAACACACTTAAGTACACTTTTAAAACATGCATTTCATGTTTTTTCTTTAAAGTACACTTAAACCATTACATTTTCATAATATTTTCTCATTTATACATTTATTTTGATGTGTTGACTACTAGATCACATGTAAAGTTCTTGATATTCATTTTAACTGCTATTTGATATTACATTTAAAGTTAATGTATTTTAAATGTACTAAAAAATTGCAACTTCATCATTAACATGACATACAAGTTTCAATAGAAATGACTTTATGAGTATATTTTAGTTTACCTTGAATGTTTGTCAGTACATTTGTATGGAAGCTCGTTTCTGCCACTGAATAAAAATTAAAACAAGGTATCAGACTTTTTTTTTTCTCGCAATTCTGAGAAACTCGCAGTTGTGAGAAACAAGTCAGAATTGTGAGATTTAAACTTGTAATTGTGAGAAATAGCCACAATTCTGAGAAATAAAGTCACAGTTGCAAGATATAAACTTGCAATTGTGACTTTATAACATGCATTTGAGAGTTATAAAGTCAGAATTGTGAAATATAGCTAAACTTGCAATTGTAAGAAAATAGTCATTTTTTTCCCCAGAATTGGACTTTATTACTCACAGTTGTGAGTTTATATCTCACAATACTGAGAAAAAAATCAGAATTGTGAGATAAAAAGTCACAATTAACTTTTTTATTCAGTGGCAGAAACAGGCTTCCATACATTAGGCAGTACACTTTAATCGTATTTCAAAGACA
The DNA here is from genome assembly GCF_001515645.1 of Sinocyclocheilus grahami. Classification (NCBI taxonomy): domain Eukaryota; kingdom Metazoa; phylum Chordata; class Actinopteri; order Cypriniformes; family Cyprinidae; genus Sinocyclocheilus; species Sinocyclocheilus grahami. Next base: position 1,161,065 of record NW_015505546.1, read on the forward strand.
ATAGAATAATTATGAAATTAAAGATGTACTTAAGTCCTACTTAAGTGGGTAAAAAAAACACTCTTAGGTTAACCTGTTTTCATTTAATATAAATTTAAATAAATACATTTCTGAAAGCATTGCATTCAGTTCACACTTAAGTAGATTCATTTAAAGTATTTTATTTCCATAATAAGTGCTCTTTTTAAAAATATGCTGAAGTCTGCTTCTTTTTCACAAGGGTACCTTAAGCTTTTCTTAGACTATGATCTGTTGAGAAATGATTTTGCCAGATCTGAATGGAAAGTAGGTGGAAATACTTGGAACAAATGCAAATGTGCTTGTTGCATGTTGTTTACAGAGGCTGAGAGCATGAGAGCTGATAATCTCAGCGTCTTGTATCACCATATCAACTGACTTGACAGTTTTCCAGTTTCTGATAAATTACAATTGTTGGCCATAAAATGTTTATTATGACTGCTACAGCATAATTGCCGGCTCTTAGCCAATAATAACAAATAATGTAGCCAGTTACTGAACATATTTTAAGGGTTACGAACCACCTCTGTCCTGAGAGTTAAACAATGAGGTCTTGAAAAGAACAGAAATTGGCCTTGTGTTCGTATCAAAGTGTGAACCTGAGTCTCAGGCCAGACGGTCTGGGGTCACGGTGCTGGAAAGCCCAGTCTTAAGAAGTTTACTTCATTCTTTTCCTGTTATTCTCACCACTCGATGGCTTTGGCCGCCCCGTTCTCCCGGCACACAGGAAGTTGTACTGCTTTCAGGCCTGCTGTTTAGGCCAATGAGTTCAGCACAACAACAGTATCCTAGAAGGTCAGGAATATATTTACCAATCACACCAAATTGCAGCAGCAGCAGCTTTGAGTGGGCCTGATAGTTTAGCTGGTTTGTCATTATGAATTGGCTCTTATTGTGGCTAAATTGTAATTTTAAGTAACAATAATTCAATATCTCTTACATTTGTTTGGTCCAAAGCATGATTTTTTCATTCACTAAATGACTTGAACTTGAACTGAACCCAGAATATTCCTGGTATTCCTAGCCTCAGTCTCCATTGAAACGAACTGCAAGGAAAAGAGCAACCAGTCCGATTCCTTCTTTTGGTTTAATAAGAAAGACGTGGTTAATCTATGAAAACTTTACAAACCTGGAAAGCTTGTGGTTATAAATTAGCTATCACAGAACAGGTACTGTGTGTGTCTGTGTGTGTCATTCATATTCGGTCAATATGATACCATAAAGCATATCATGTTCCAGTATATACAGTGCCTTGCAGAAGTATTCATTTTTTTCAGGTTTTGTTATGTTGCAGCCTTATTTTAAACTGTTTTAAATTACTCCCCCCCCCCCCCCC
>NW_015505546.1:1162540-1194393 GCF_001515645.1 Sinocyclocheilus grahami
TTAAAACTTTTTTAAATTCCCCCCCCCCCCCCCACACACACACATCAATCTACACGCCATATACAATAATGACAAAGCAAATAACATGTTTTTTAACATCTTAGCAAATTTATTAAAGATAAAAACTTAAATGATTCCATTGCATAAGTATTCATTTGGGACAGTTGAAATTTAGCTCAGGAGCATTTATTTTGCTTGTAAATGTTACCACACTTTGAGTGAAGATATTCTGTGGCAAATTCAATTGAATGGGTATGATTTGGACACATGTCTTAATAAAAGGTCTAACAGCTGTAAAGGCATATTAGAGCAAAGACCAAGCCCTGAGGTCAAAAGAACTGCCTGTAGAGCTCAGAAACAGGTTTGCGTCAAGCCACACATCTGAGGAAGATTTCAGAAACATTTCTGCTGTGTTGAAAGTTCACAGAAGCATGTAGCCTCCATTGTCCATAATGGAAGACGTTTGAAACAACTAGAGCTGGCCTCCTGGCCAAACTGAGCAATAGGAGAAGGGTTAGTGTGGTGACCAAGAAGCTGATGGCCACTCTAGTTGAGCTCCATGATCATATGTGACTTTACTTGACCAAATATAAGGAAGGTTTTGCCCCTATGTTGTCCAGACGGGTTAAAATCTTGACTCTAACTTTGGCAATAAAGCAATACAATAATTAAATACTGTATTAGCATAGTCAAATATTTTTCTCTTACAAACAATTTTTCCATGGCCCTGATTAGGCAAGCAACACAAATTTCATTTGGAAAAACAAATTCAGTGTTTGCAAGCCTGTTTATGTGTAACAGTTGATGTGCTTAATCCAACTGTTTTCACTAGCATATACCCTAGGAAATGATACCAGTGACGCTGGCATTTGCTAGCCAAATTATTTTATTTTATTTTATTTATTCATTAATTTATTTTTATTATTTACTTTTTTGATGCAGAAAATTATTCTGTAAATTATAATAATAATAATAATAATAATGTAACAAATATATAATAAATTAAACATTAAAACACTGTTTCAATAGTATAAAGACAAGACGTAAACAATAATGTGTAATAATTTAATTAAATATAATGTAATAATAAAAATATACAATAATATACTATATATAATGTAATAATAGAAATATTGTATAAAATATATAATTAATAAATTTAATAAATATAACATGAATAAACAAGTAAATAAATACAACAACAGTAACAACAACAAATAATATAATGGAAAATTATGCCAAGTGTAAGAGTTGTAAGCAACTTTGTTGCCATGACAACATAATGACTAAAACTGTAAAGCAACTATAAAAATGAAAAGGAAAATGTCATAGCTCAAATAATATAGAAGTTTTAGCAGAAAAAGGAATGTACTGTAAGTTTTTAAAAATATATAAAATTATATGCTTTACATTTCTGTTTTTAAATCCTCCAAAAATGGGTCCCATTCACTTCCATTGTAAGTGCCTCACTGTATCCTGCATTTTTGCATTTTGTAAAGGTGGGACAAGTTTTTCCTTGGAAAATTTTTTGGTAATCAACTAGAGGTCGACCGATATTGGTTTTTCAATGGCCGATGCCGATATTTAGAAATCAGGGCAGCCAATGGCCGATATATGATGCCGATTTTTTGGGCCGATATTTTGGGCGATTTTCTTTTTTTCTTCATCTCATAAAACTGAGTTTGAGTAAATTATTATTGCAGGGTACAAGATAGTAATAGTAGTAGTAGCCTAATTCAGAGTAATAATACATGGCTCAAAACTTAAGCACCTTCTCGAAACAGTTCTGAAGCATGCTTTTTGTTTATGTTTGCTGACAGACACCAGTGTTTCCCACAGACTTGCAAATGAAAATTCATTCTCTGACAGCAGGAGGCGCTGTTGGAGCGGGAGATATAGCGGTTAGGGATGGGCGATACTACTTATTTTGTTTTCGATACGATACCGATATTTTTCAAGGCAGTATCGTCAAAAATCGATACTGATTCGATACTTCTGAACTCAACTTTTAAATGATGAAATTTATGAAATTATTAAATTACTAAGAGTAAAATGGGTAATGATAAGCACTTAACTTTATGTTTAAATGCATTTTAACATTCAATACGCCTTAATTGTAACTTATTAGGTTATATTTTTGTTTACACATGGTTCAAATATGTTTTTTGTTTACACATGATTCAAATCTACAAATACTACAGTTGAACTATGGTCACTTTAGTAAAACCATGGTTCATTTTCATAAGGGACTGCCAGTGACCGGCTGTTGCATGCATAAAATGCAACCTTTTTATGCTGACAGTGTATGATTTCTATTAACATTACAGAAGACAGTGTATGATTTCTATTAACATTACAGAATAGAACATGATCAATATTATCTTTCAACGTTCAATTTAAATAACTGTAATTGCACAAAATATGTAGGCTACAATTTCAGTTTGTTTATTGTGAAATAACTCTTTCCTTCTGCCCTCTGATAAGCATTGTTCAGGGCTGCCGTTCCCAAAAGCTTTAATGCTTTCTTATGATACTTTTGGGAAAAGCAGCCCTGTTTGAAAGTACTGCCAGAAGTGAGTGAATGCTCTCTGTGATTGATTAGTTCTGTCTTGCAACATTTGCGTGTTCAGATGAGCAGTAAAATAGTTATATCCTACACAATTACTCGCTAACAAAGGTTATTCATCCAATTCAATGCATATTGTATGCATTATTATTTTTTTGTTAAATAAACAATCACTGGTAAATAAAACTCACCTTAGTATCGATATTTTTTGAGTATGGATAATTTCGATACTCGCGTCAGTATCGATATATCGATACTTCGGATCGATATGCCCATCCCTAGCGGTTTCCCCTTTAACGGCTGTAATCAAATAAGCGCTCATTCACAAACGCTACTTTATCAGGCATTACATGAAAGACGAAATGAAAATGACACCTTAGCTTTTCTGAAGACGGTCGGTTCTTTTCAAAGATACATACATATAAAAACACCAGCGCTGCATTTTAATTTTGAAACGTGCAGTGCTCAGTTTATTCAACGAAGTATAGGCCTTTTGGAAAATCTATTGGTGGTGGTCAGTTTTGATACTGTGACGGGCCGCCACAAATAACTCAATGTATGGGAAACACTGGACACTGCTATAAGTCAAATGGCCAAGTGATAACAAAAATAAAAGAGTTCACACATATTACACAGCCCGCTGCTCATAACTGCGAGTGCACTGGCCACATCGGACCTACACACACATTTCATGAGGAAAGTTAACGTGCACATTATAATGAGCCCAGAAGTTTTGTCTGAATTGCATGTTTCTACTTTCACATGCAAATGACTTGTTGCACTTATGAATATGATAACTCTCCAGCATCAATTCTAGTAGGGTAAAATGTAATTACGCTTTCGAAACGGTCTGTTTTGTCTTCCCATCATTAGCTGAAGCTGTGTGTGAACAAGAAGCGGCTGCAGAGTGTGAGTTGCTCCATCTCTCACACAGCCAGAGAGAGATTCTCCGGTGTTCAGCAACAACGCTTAGCTGCCCGCAGATGCACCTGCCTATAAATCGGCCTAATTTGTAGCACAATCGGCCGATGCCGATTAATTAGAAAATGGCAAAAATCGGCCGATTAATCGGCCGGCCAATCAATCTGTCGACCTCTATGATCAACATGAACTTGATCTTGAACTTGAACTGAACCCAGAATATTCCTGGTTTTCCCAGCCTCAGTCTCCATTGAAATGTACTGAATGGAAAAGAGCAACCAGTCCAATTCTAGTCCAACCATATGGGTTTAGATCAGCAGGATGACAGTCATTTTGAAATGAAATATTCATGCATGGCTATGTTAGTGGTTTATTTCTTGCCCTTGTTGTTAGGTGTTTTCTCTTCAACAATTTGCATCTCTAAAGTCGCCTACTTCCCTTTGCTTCTCACGAAATAATTTTAATACGATGCAGGGTTATTTAGTTTATTGTGCATTTGGTTTGATAAGAAAGACGTATACTATTTTGCATGGTTAACTTATGAAAACTTTACAAACCTGGAAAGCTTGTTGTTATAAACTAGCTTTCACAGAAGAGGTACTGTGGACTTGTCACATCATACCCAAAAATACTTGAGGCTGTAAAGGTGCTTCAGCCAAGTACTGAGTTAATGAATTGAAGTTTGAATACTTATGCAATACACTTATTTCAGTTTTTTTTAATTTGTTATAAATTTACCAAAGTTGTGACAGTTCTGTTTTTGCGTTGTCATTATGGTGTATGGAGTGTGGACTGATGTGGAAAAAAGTAATTTAAAGCAGTTTAACATAAGGCTGCAACATAACAAAACGTGAAAAATGAAGGGGTTTGAATACTTTTGCAAGGAACTGTATAAACTTCTGCTAAACCAGATTGTATCCCAGCACTGAATCTATTTTGTGTAGCTTTTCCAAAGCTATTTTATAACTTTTCAACTGTTATTAATTGTATGGATGCAGGTCTTGTAACAGAGCAAGTATAGGCTATATGATGAAGTTAGGTAAATCTCATAAAGAACTATAGTACAAATAATTTAAAAGCAGCATGTAAATAAATGTGATTTGACTTGACCAAATATAAGGAAGGTTTTGCCCATATGTTGTCCAGACGGGTTCAAATCTTGACTCTAACTTTGGTAATAAAGCAATAAAATAATTAAATACTGTATTAGCATAGTCAAATATTTTTTCTCTTATAAACAATTTTTCCATGGCCCTGATAAGGCAAGCGATGCAAATTTCATTTGGAAAAACAAATTCAGTGTTTGCAAGCCTGTTTATATGTAACAGCTGATGTGCTTAATCCAACTGTTTTCACTAGCATATACCCTAGGAAATGATACCAGTGACGCAGGCATTTGCTAGCCAAATGATTTTATTTTAATTATTTATTGATTTATTTTTATTATTTTGATACAGAAAATTAAGTTGTTATACCTATTCCTGGAAATAAAAACACGGGGAATAACTAACAAAATATTATTATTATTATTATTATTATAAGCCTTTTTGTTTTAATTTGTATGCAGTTGTATTTGCAGTTGGCATACTTTTTTTCCTGAGCTACATGAACACTAAGATTGATCAAAGGTTGATCTGACATATCATTTCTTATATATTGTAGTTTTAGATTTATGGTAGAATCTACTGTAATTATCATTCATTCAAAAAAAAAAAGATGTGGATGTAGAAGTAGGTATATACACCGATCAGACATAACATTATGACCACCTTTCTAATATTGTGCTGGTCCCACTTTTGCTGCCAAAACAGCCCCGACCCGTCGAGGCATGGACTCCACTAGACCCCTGATGATGTGCTGTGATATCTGGTACCAAGATGTTTGCAGCAGATCCTTTAAGTCCTCCAAGTAGCGAGGTGGGGACTCCATGGATCGGACTTGTTTGTTCAGCACATCCCACAGATGCTCGATTGGATTGAGATCTGGGGAACTCGGAGGCCAAGTCAACACCTCAAACTCATTGTTGTGCTCCTTAAACCATTCCTGAAACATTTTTGCTTCGTGGCAGGGTGCATTGTCCTGCAGAAAGAGGCCACAGCCACTGGGGAATACCATTTCCATGAAAGGGTGTACACGGTCTTCAACAATGCTTATAGGTGGTGCTTGTCAAAGTAACAACCACATGGATGGCAGGACCCAAGGTTTCCGAGCAGAACATTGTCCAAAGCATCGCACTGCCTCCGCCGGCTTGCCTTCTTCCCATAGTGCATCCTGGTGCCATGTGTTCCCCAGGTAAGAGACTCACATGCACCCCGCCATCCATGTGATGTAAAAGAAAATGTGATTCATCAGACCAGGCCACCTTCTTCCATTGCTCCATGGTCCAGTTCTGATGCTCGCGTGCCCACTGTTGGCGCTTTCAGTGGTGGACAGGGATCAGCATTTTTCCTGCTTCTAACACATCAACTTTGAGGACAAAATGTTCACTTGCTGCCTAACATAACAGGTGCCGTGATGAAGAGATAATCAGTGTTATTCACTTCACCTGTCAGTGGTCATAATGTTATGCCTGATACACACACACACACACACACACACTTTAGCACCATTATAAAGTGGCAGTCTGTGACCTTGGGTAGAGGTCCGGCAGGACAATATATAGAAATTGCTATTGATCATCATGGTTTTATATTTAACAGTACAGTAAATATTTGATTGCTATAGCGGGTAGTTTTTGGAAAGTTTCCCTCTCAGTAGTAATTTAACAGTCTCTTTGTTAGTGACAAGGAAGTTGGTTCAGTGATGTCATTACTCATTTGAAGTTTTATTGTGATATTCGGAGAAGAGCGTGTCTGTGTTTGTACTCTAAATCTGAGAGGGAAGAACTCAATTTCCATCTATGTTTTTTAATGAAATGAGTTTCGGTGTTCATTGTATATAATACTTCCCTTGAACACCCTTTTGAGCAATACTTCACTGTATCTCATTATTTCTGATGTTGGCAAACTGCTTAGAAAAAAGCATGAAAGCATTCACAACATAAAATTCACTGTCATGTCAACTACTCTAAAACAGATATAATTGTGATAAGACAGCATTTAATCTGTAATAAGCATTTTGCATGTTCTTGTTTACATGAGTGATTTAAAGAAACAGACAGAAAAGTCAATGTCTCATCTAGTGGTATGTATTGGATCTCATTTTAGCCATTAAATGACAGCGGTTTACGGTTAGGTTAATATAATGAAAACTATATAAACTTTACAAAATAACCAGATAATTTGAATGCATGCTTTGGCAAAGAAATTTAGTCCTACACAAAATATAACACAAAAGCACCACAAGAGAGCTCAAGTGATCAATTTTTTTTTTTTTTAGATAATTATGGGCCATTATTCGAAGCATAAACCATAAGATATGTACACCCGGTCATGGAGATATATATTACTTTTAAATATGTTTTGATTGCAATATTAAGATGCAAATTATATTTTCTGAAAGGTATGATGTCCCTTTCCTAAACAGGGTTATTTGTTTGCTTAAGAATTTATGTAAACCATGTGTTTTAAAAAATAAACTCATACAAGTTGCACATGTATTTTTTATTATTTGGATAAAACTGATATTTGGATGCAGTTTTTTTGTTTACATGTTATTGCCCCCACACCTAGATATTGAACACACTGGACTGTCACACTATGAGCCAGAGACACAAGGTAAGGATGCAAACAAGTGGGTTTATTGAGCAATGCGGAGAGCAAGTTGATGACAGAGATAGATAACATGAGATGCTAGAGAGTTCTTATTGTGCGCCTAATGAGTCTCTGCAGGTGCGAGTGATCAGTATTCTGGTGATTGCGATCTGGTGTGTGTCGGTGCTGGAGACTGAGGTGACTGAAGGCAGAGACTCCCTGACATTACCCCCTCCTCCAGGGGCGGCTCCTGACGCCCACATGAGGCGATGAGGGCGGCCTCGACCTCAGGGTGCGGGACGATTAGGATGGGTGCGGTGAAACTCCTCCAGCAACGATGGGTCTAGTATCATCCCAAGCCACCCAGGACCTCTCCTCCGGTCCGTATCTTTCCCAGTCGACTAGATGTTCCAGTCGGCCGCCCTGTCGCCACGAATCCAGAAGGTCCCTGACCCGAAAGGGGGTCAGGCTGGTGGTGTTCTGTCGGAGGGAGTTGTGCATACTTGGCCCAGGGGAGGAAATGGCTCCAGCTGTGCTGATCTTCGTGGCAGTATGACTGGAGGTAACGCCCGAGCTTCTGGATCCTTTGCTCAGTCTGGCCATTCGTCTGAGGATGGTACCTAGAGGACAAGCTCACGGTCACTCCAGGAGTCGGAAGAGGCTTTCCATACACGGGAGATGAACTGGGGACCCCGGTCTGAAACCACATTCTCCGGGATGCCGTAGTTTCTGAAAACATGTGTAAATATGCACTCTGCAGTTTCTAGTGCTGTTGGCAGAACTTTGAGGGGTATAAATTTACAGGCCTTAGAAAAACGGTCGACTACTACAAGGATACAGGTGCTTCTGTCGGAGATGGGTAGGTCAGTCACCAAATCCACTCCTATGTGGGACCAGGGTCTCCGTGGTATGGGCAGCAGGACAAGCTTGCCTACGGGAAGATGATGAGAAGTTTGAGACATGGCACAGACTGAGCAGCTTCGGACGTACCTGGTGACATCCTGGGCCACACTGGGCCACCAGTACCAGGCTTGGAGCGAGAGGGTCCGTTTGCTGCCTGGGTGTCCAGAGCCTGGTACTCTGTGAACTGAGCCCAGAAGGGTTTGGCGTTATGATATAGGTTTTCCCCTCTGGGCCTTCCAGCGGAGCAGGCTCGTGTGTGAGTGACGTCAAGGATGTCTTTGGAGATGTTCCATTGAATGGGGCTGACTATCAGAGCTGGAGGGAGAATGGGTTCCGGTTCGGTGGGTGTGTCGGAAGAGTGCAGGCGCGATAGGGCATTGGCTTTGCAGTTGTGATTTCCGGGACGGTAAGTGAGGGTGAACTGGAACAGAGTAAAGAACAATGCCCATCTGGCTTGACGTGGGTTGAGTCTCTTAGCATCTGAGATATTGCAGATTTTTATAGTCGGTGATGACAGTGAAAGGATGGTGGGCTCCCTCCAGCCAGTGATGCCACTGCTCCAGAGCTAATTTGATGGCGAGCAGTTCCCGGTTGCTGATGTCGTAGTTCTGCTCCGCTGGGGTCAGTTTTCTTGAAAAGATGGAGGCTGGGAGGCTCACCACAGTGCTGTAACAGCATGGCCCCGACTCCGGTGGTGGAGGCGTCCACTTCCATCACAAAGGGAGCTTGGGGATCGGGATGACGAAGGATGGGGGCCGTGCTGAAGGCTTCCTGGAGGTGTTTGAATTCTTTGTGTGCATTGGGGCTCCAGGACAGGGACTTGGGCTTTCCTCTGAGCAGGGAGGTAAGAGGAGCTGCGAGTATGCTGAAGTTCTTGATAAACCATCGCTAGAAGTTTGCGAATCCAAGGAATCTTTGCAGGTCCTTAACAGTTTGGGGCTGCGGCCACTCCTTGATGGCTGTTACCTTCCCTTGGTCCATCTGAATCCCATCCCGGCTGATGACGTAACCGAGGAACTGAACCGTGGAGCGATGGAATTTGCACTTCTCCGGGTTTAAGGTAAAGGTGATGTTGTCGGAGCCTCTGGAGGACCTGCTTCACGTGGTGGCAATGTTCGGCCAGGTTCCGGGAATATATGAGGATATCATCGATGTAGACTATCACAAAGTGATGAAGGAACTCGCGGAACACCTCGTTCATGAAGCCTTGGAATACTGACGGTGAGTTAGCTAGGCCATACGGCATGACCCGATATTCATAGTGGCCTGCGGGAGTTATGAATGCAGTCTTCCACTCGTCGCCTTCCCGGATACGAACGAGGTTGTACGTGCTCCGCAGGTCCAACTTGGAGAAGATGCGGGCTCCACGGAGTTCCTCGAGGGTGGCTGGGACCAGGGGAAGTTGGTATGGCAGCTTTACCATCTGGGAGTTCAGCGTGCGATAATCGATACACGGCCTCAAGCTGGTGAGGTGGATGGTTGGATGAATCCCTGTTTGAGAGCCTCCTGGATGTAATCCTCCATGGCCTTGAGCTCCGGGATGGACAGAGGGTATACTCTACCCTTGGAGAATTTTATCCCAGGCTGCAGGTCGATGGCACAGTCCCATGGCCGATGAGGTGGAAGGCGGGTGGGCGGCCTGCTTACTAAAGACATCCTGGAATGTCACATAGTCAGATGGGACAGTAGGTGTCTCTTGAGTTTCCAGACTTTTGACTAGGGTGGAGGCAACTTGGGCTCGAACTAGATACGCAGGCGGTTTGGGGATCTCCACAAGACAGTTTTGCCAGCACGACTCGCTCCAGCGAGTTACCTCACAGGGCTCCCATCTGACCTCTGGAGAGTGAGCCAAGGGCATCCCAGGATGATATCGACGGTAGATCCCTTCAGTACCAGAAATGTGATGGCCTCCTCATGCAGACAGCTGATCTTTAGTTTCATCGGCGGGATTCGGTAGTTGACCCGCCCACGCCCTAGCGGTTTTCCCTGAATGGTCTCGACTCGGAGCTCTTGGGCCTGACGTTGGTGGGGCAGACGGAGACGGCTTAGGAGGTCTCGTGATATGAAATTGCCCGAAGAGCCCGAGTCGACGTGGGCGGAGACTGAAACAGAACAATCGGTGGTGAATAGTTGTACTGGTAACAAGGATAAAGTTGAGATTACCGGTTCGATTTGAATAGTACTAACCACAGGGCGTGGGGGCCTGATGGGGCAGGCTTGAATGAAATGGCCTGGAGCAGCGCAGTACAGGTACAGTCCAGCCGCTCGGCGGCGAGCGCACTCAGCACGAGTGAGTCTGGTGGAATCCATGTGCATGGGTTCTGGTACTGGGGGACTGCTGGTGGCTGCTGCAGGCTGGTGGACGGCTTCGTCAGGCTGGCAGGCTGACAACCTTTGGGAGATGCGTGTGGCTTTTTGCATGAAGCTCTCTAACCCCATAGTATTGTCATAGATGGCCATTAGAGCGCGGATGCGAGAATTCAAACCCTGCCGGTAGGCACTGAGGAGAGCGGTTTCGTTCCAGCCACTAGTCGGCGCTAGCGTCCAAAATTGCAGAGTGTATTTGCTGGTGGTAGAAGAGCCTTGATGCAGCCGCAGAAGTTGGTCAGGGAAAGATAGCATTCCTGTAGCAGAGCCAAACACTTCCTTGAAATGATTAGTGATAGCATCATGCGAGTTGATTATAGCACTATTGGCGTTCCATATTGCTCGTGCCCACAACAGTGCTCTGCCAGTTAGCAGGGAAATCAAGAAGGCTACCTTCAATCATTATGTAGAGAATTTCTGAGGCTGCATCTCGATGAACAGTGCCACTGGGAGAAGGAAGCCCCGAAGAGCCCGAGTCGACGTGGGCGGAGACTGAAACAGAACAATCGGTGGTGAATAGTTGTACTGGTAACAAGGATAAAGTTGAGATTACCGGTTCGATTTGAATAGTACTAACCACAGGGCGTGGGGGCCTGATGGGGCAGGCTTGAATGAAATGGCCTGGAGCAGCGCAGTACAGGTACAGTCCAGCCGCTCGGCGGCGAGCGCACTCAGCACGAGTGAGTCTGGTGGAATCCATGTGCATGGGTTCTGGTACTGGGGGACTGCTGGTGGCTGCTGCAGGCTGGTGGACGGCTTCGTCAGGCTGGCAGGCTGACAACCTTTGGGAGATGCGTGTGGCTTTTTGCATGAAGCTCTCTAACCCCATAGTATTGTCATAGATGGCCATTAGAGCGCGGATGCGAGAATTCAAACCCTGCCGGTAGGCACTGAGGAGAGCGGTTTCGTTCCAGCCACTAGTCGGCGCTAGCGTCCAAAATTGCAGAGTGTATTTGCTGGTGGTAGAAGAGCCTTGATGCAGCCGCAGAAGTTGGTCAGGGAAAGATAGCATTCCTGTAGCAGAGCCAAACACTTCCTTGAAATGATTAGTGATAGCATCATGCGAGTTGATTATAGCACTATTGGCGTTCCATATTGCTCGTGCCCACAACAGTGCTCTGCCAGTTAGCAGGGAAATCAAGAAGGCTACCTTCAATCATTATGTAGAGAATTTCTGAGGCTGCATCTCGATGAACAGTGCCACTGGGAGAAGGAAGCCGCCACACTCAGCTGCGCCACCAGCATAGCAAGCAGGAATGGCCATGGGACTTACAGAGGCAGATTGTGGGGTAGTGACTGGTGTGAGAGAGGCCCAGAGGGTGTTGACCAATTCCTCCAGTACATCTGCGGGTGTGGGAACCCGGGGTTCCATGGAGGTGTATGTTCTTGTTCCGGTCTTCTGTCACACTACGAGCCAGAGACACAAGGTAAGGATGCAAACAGAGAGTGAGCCAAGGGCATCCCAGGATGATATCGACGGTAGATCCCTTCAGTACCAGAAATGTGATGGCCTCCTCATGCAGACAGCTGATCTTTAGTTTCATCGGCGGGATTCGGTAGTTGACCCGCCCACGCCCTAGCGGTTTTCCCTGAATGGTCTCGACTCGGAGCTCTTGGGCCTGACGTTGGTGGGGCAGACGGAGACGGCTTAGGAGGTCTCGTGATATGAAATTGCCCGAAGAGCCCGAGTCGACGTGGGCGGAGACTGAAACAGAACAATCGGTGGTGAATAGTTGTACTGGTAACAAGGATAAAGTTGAGATTACCGGTTCGATTTGAATAGTACTAACCACAGGGCGTGGGGGCCTGATGGGGCAGGCTTGAATGAAATGGCCTGGAGCAGCGCAGTACAGGTACAGTCCAGCCGCTCGGCGGCGAGCGCACTCAGCACGAGTGAGTCTGGTGGAATCCATGTGCATGGGTTCTGGTACTGGGGGACTGCTGGTGGCTGCTGCAGGCTGGTGGACGGCTTCGTCAGGCTGGCAGGCTGACAACCTTTGGGAGATGCGTGTGGCTTTTTGCATGAAGCTCTCTAACCCCATAGTATTGTCATAGATGGCCATTAGAGCGCGGATGCGAGAATTCAAACCCTGCCGGTAGGCACTGAGGAGAGCGGTTTCGTTCCAGCCACTAGTCGGCGCTAGCGTCCAAAATTGCAGAGTGTATTTGCTGGTGGTAGAAGAGCCTTGATGCAGCCGCAGAAGTTGGTCAGGGAAAGATAGCATTCCTGTAGCAGAGCCAAACACTTCCTTGAAATGATTAGTGATAGCATCATGCGAGTTGATTATAGCACTATTGGCGTTCCATATTGCTCGTGCCCACAACAGTGCTCTGCCAGTTAGCAGGGAAATCAAGAAGGCTACCTTCAATCATTATGTAGAGAATTTCTGAGGCTGCATCTCGATGAACAGTGCCACTTGGAGAAGGAAGCCGCCGCACTCAGCTGCGCCACCAGTATAGCAGGCAGGAATGGCCATGGGACTTACAGAGGCAGATTGTGGGGTAGTGACTGGCGTGAGAGAGGCCCGGATTGTGTTGACCAGTTCCTCCAGTACCTCTGCGGGTGTGGGAACCCGGGGATCCATGGAGGTGTATGTCCAAGGTCCGGTCTTCTGTCACACTACGAGCCAGAGACACAAGGTAAGGATGCAAACAAGAGGGTTTATTGAACAATGCAGAGAGCAAGTAGATGACAGGTGAGTATGAGATGCTAGAGAGTTCTTGGGTTCTTAGCTCTGGGTAGTTCATTGGTATCCTTTGCAGGTACCCGGAGAGGATGAGAACGGGATCGTTGGAGATCAGGATCGATAGAGCTTCTAGGGGTAAGTAAACAACAGATCAGATAAAGGTAGGCGTCAGGCTAAGTTCAAGCTGGTGAAGGATAGACCGGACAGTGAGGCAGTGAGAGGAGTGCAGGAATATAGTGCGCCTAATGAGTCTCTGCAGGTGCAGGTGATCAGTATTCTGGTGATTGCGATCTGGTGTGTCGGGGCTGGTGACTGGGGTTACGTAGGTGACTTTGAAGGCAGAGACTCCATGACAATTATATAGATATGATTGAATTATTATTTAAATATTATTTTAAAATATCAATATGACAGGGTGGACCAGCACATAACGGGGTGGACATAAAGCAGAACACACAAAGCATGAGAAAATATGACAATGAAACATTTATTCAACTTTGAAAAAAATTATATAATAATAATAAATCATATAATTACATTCTCAATCACATTGATATGCCCCCCCACCCTATCAAGTCTAAGTGGCCGATAGGGTGGACATTTTGAGCTTCAATTAGCATATTAGCTTACATATTAGCTTGCCACGTTAAGCTTTGGCAAAGCAAGTAAGCAAACTCATATGAAGGAAATTTGTCAATTGAAAAGTCAACAACTTACTCAACTCAGCCGTTGAAATTCCCGCCACTGAAGAGACAAAACAAATCTGTTGTCCTGATGTCACTAAAGTGGATGACCTTTTCTTAAAGGGGCGGATTCCCCAATACGACAGGGTGGACAACCATTCAAGAGACATGGACAAACTCTTCTTTTTTATTAAATAAAAATGGTGGAATCCATGTGCATGGGTTCTGGTACTGGGGGACTGCTGGTGGCTGCTGCAGGCTGGTGGACGGCTTCGTCAGGCTGGCAGGCTGACAACCTTTGGGAGATGCGTGTGGCTTTTTGCATGAAGCTCTCTAACCCCATAGTATTGTCATAGATGGCCATTAGAGCGCGGATGCGAGAATTCAAACCCTGCCGGTAGGCACTGAGGAGAGCGGTTTCGTTCCAGCCACTAGTCGGCGCTAGCGTCCAAAATTGCAGAGTGTATTTGCTGGTGGTAGAAGAGCCTTGATGCAGCCGCAGAAGTTGGTCAGGGAAAGATAGCATTCCTGTAGCAGAGCCAAACACTTCCTTGAAATGATTAGTGATAGCATCATGCGAGTTGATTATAGCACTATTGGCGTTCCATATTGCTCGTGCCCACAACAGTGCTCTGCCAGTTAGCAGGGAAATCAAGAAGGCTACCTTCAATCATTATGTAGAGAATTTCTGAGGCTGCATCTCGATGAACAGTGCCACTTGGAGAAGGAAGCCGCCGCACTCAGCTGCGCCACCAGCATAGCAAGCAGGAATGGCCATGGGACTTACAGAGGCAGATTGTGGGGTAGTGACTGGCGTGAGAGAGGCCCGGATTGTGTTGACCAGTTCCTCCAGTACCTCTGCGGGTGTGGGAACCCGGGGATCCATGGAGGTGTATGTCCAAGGTCCGGTCTTCTGTCACACTACGAGCCAGAGACACAAGGTAAGGATGCAAACAAGAGGGTTTATTGAACAATGCAGAGAGCAAGTAGATGACAGGTGAGTATGAGATGCTAGAGAGTTCTTGGGTTCTTAGCTCTGGGTAGTTCATTGGTATCCTTTGCAGGTACCCGGAGAGGATGAGAACGGGATCGTTGGAGATCAGGATCGATAGAGCTTCTAAGTAAACAACAGATCAGATAAAGATTGGTATCCTTTGCAGGTACCCGGAGAGGATGAGAACGGGATCGTTGGAGATCAGGATCGATAGAGCTTCTAGGGGTAAGTAAACAACAGATCAGATAAAGGTAGGCGTCAGGCTAAGTTCAAGCTGGTGAAGGATAGACCGGACAGTGAGGCAGTGAGAGGAGTGCAGGAATATAGTGCGCCTAATGAGTCTCTGCAGGTGCAGGTGATCAGTATTCTGGTGATTGCGATCTGGTGTGTCGGGGCTGGTGACTGGGGTTACGTAGGTGACTTTGAAGGCAGAGACTCCATGACAATTATATAGATATGATTGAATTATTATTTAAATATTATTTTAAAATATCAATATGACAGGGTGGACCAGCACATAACGGGGTGGACATAAAGCAGAACACACAAAGCATGAGAAAATATGACAATGAAACATTTATTCAACTTTGAAAAAAATTATATAATAATAATAAATCATATAATTACATTCTCAATCACATTGATATGCCCCCCCACCCTATCAAGTCTAAGTGGCCGATAGGGTGGACATTTTGAGCTTCAATTAGCATATTAGCTTACATATTAGCTTGCCACGTTAAGCTTTGGCAAAGCAAGTAAGCAAACTCATATGAAGGAAATTTGTCAATTGAAAAGTCAACAACTTACTCAACTCAGCCGTTGAAATTCCCGCCACTGAAGAGACAAAACAAATCTGTTGTCCTGATGTCACTAAAGTGGATGACCTTTTCTTAAAGGGGCGGATTCCCCAATACGACAGGGTGGACAACCATTCAAGAGACATGGACAAACTCTTCTTTTTTATTAAATAAAAATTAAATTTTTATTACCAAATGATCAATACACTCAAATTGAGTCATCTCTTATTTAACAAAATATTAATAGGAGAACAAAAGTTTAAAATTTTAGGATTTGACTATATTCTACTCTCATTTAGATTTAATGAGCAGTGCATGAGACATAGCAAAATAGCATCCTCTTACACAAAACTAAACAAAATCTAGAAAATGTATCGAAAGAGCAGTGGCGGCTCGTGGGTTTTAAAATAGAGGAGGCACAGTAATTGTATTGGTCTGGGATCCCTGTCGATTATTGTTATTACAATTTGCTTAATCACTTTAAAATTGCTTTTTGGTTGCTTTTAGTCAGAAAACGTAAAGAAAACGACATACATACAGCAAGATAATATAATTTCACTTACCTGGCCTATCACTTGAAGCAAACATCCATCCCTTCTTAAAAGTCTGTGTTAAAAGAGAGCTGCCTGTTGCGCCATTTAATTAAGCCGACTGCTGTAGCCTATATCCAGCTTAGGCTGTTTTCCCTAAATTCGTGTACTGTTTGAATGACAGTTTGGTAAATCTGTTGGTGATCAAATATTCAATATCGCTACTCATCATAAGTACTTGGTACATTATCAGCGCAGCGGCAGACGTTCAAACTAATATCACATAATTTTACGTCTTTTTGATGATTGGTTGCCAGGGTTCTTTTCGCAACACTCCTCAGTGCTGAAAGTGAACACTCGATGGTGATTGGCACATTTTTTTACCAACGGAGGCACGAGAGCTCGCCTCTCCCCCGGCCTCCCCCTACCCTTCTCTATCATTAGCGGTTGCCCTGCCTTCCCCGACGAGCCGCCACTGCTAAAGAGCCAAGTAATGCTTTTTTATGAATATAAAAACTTAGCCTAATATAACACACCCTTTCTTAGTCATTTGTTATCATGGCAAATTAGTTATTTATGTACAGGACATCAAAAGACACCCTAATGGCTGTGTAAATTATTTTAGAAATGAAAAGCCGCAGCAAAAAGTTTCTCTTTTCTCAGCACCGTTGAAGATTGACCAATCACAATAAGATGAGTAACAAGTTTGACCAATCACAATATTTTGTATAAAAATGGACCAATCAGAGTTTCTGTACGGTACATAAATACTTCGGAGTGAATGTGTGAAAGTGTTTCTGAAGCTCACGGAGCGGATTTTACAGATAAATAAGAGGCCTTTAAAACTGGTCGTGTGGTTTTCATATGCTGAGCCTTCTTTTGTCGTTAATGGGTTTATGTATTGTGCAAATTAGTACGTTACTAATTCATAACATCGTGTTGATTAATTCAGGAGTAAATGACCTCACAAAATGGCGGTATCTAGAAAAATATGCTTGACGTTGCTCCTCATTGGTCACTAACGTCTGGATTTAAGTGCAATTTAAGTCTGAAGTCGACAGTTAATGAATTAAAGTCCAGGTTTAAGTCGTTTTTTTTGTGACGTAGACTTTCATTACTTGAGTTTTCATCTCTATTAATTATGCACTTCACTTCTCTCTGCAGGGGTTGAATGCGCAGACTGTTACAGGTCAGTACTAACATTTACAGTCACAGTATCAAACATCAGAGTCCCACCAGTTAATATGTTTATTTCCTGTTACTGTAATACAATATGTAATGCTGTTTACACTTAATGTCATACATTCTTCAATTAATAATTTCAATACATCATTTCATTACATTCAGACATTTTCTTTTAAGCATGTCAATGAATATTACTTAAATTATAATTTTATTTCTTCATAAATCGAAATGTCCCAGCAGCCCCAGCCACAACAAGCGCTCTTTCAACTGAGTCTCAAACAAGTTTTTTTCATGGACGATTAAGTAAATGTGGTAATACGAAAATTATATTGATAATGTGGTATATTGTAATAATAACTGTGCTTATTTCATGTCAAATTCCAAGTATCAAACATGAGCATCTAGCCCGGTGTTAAATTTACATTTGGGGATAGGAAATAGTAACAATATTGTATTCATACAGATTACAGCAATTTAATGTATTTTAATAATTCTCACAGTGCAAAAATTTGACTGTATGTGAAAAAAATCTAAATCTAAATATCCCAGCAGCTCCAGCCACTACAAGCTCTCCTTCAACTGAGTCTCAAACATCAGCTCCTTCAAGTGAGTATTTTTACAGTGTTTCCCACAGACTTATGCTCTATGTGTGGCGGGGCTTCCCCCCGTGGGATATATATACCAGTTCACATTTACAGCTCTGCGTGTTTGCTGAGTAAAACCATCAGTCGATTCTCCAAGTAGGTATAACTGCGGACCGGAGAACTCCAAAATGGGGCGTGAACTCATAAAGTGGGCAGAACCTTCAAATTGGGTGGGGTCTCCTCGCGCAAAAACTTTCACCATTGGCTGTTGCTTCAGCCAATTGTTATTGACTTACATTTAAAAATAAAATTTATAAGCTAGTTCATCTAAAATAAAATATGCTATATAAATAAATATTCTCCGTGAGAGCAGAGCCCAAAGCTCGTGGCCAGTGGTGCTCTGACTGGAGTTTGAACCTCTGCTTCATGATGTAAAGGGGTAAAATTTGATTGTATGCAAAAAAAATCTACTTTTTTTTCCTTCGTGCATCAAGCTCCTACCACTACAAGCTCTCCTTCAACTGAATCTATACACAATAGAAAAGTAGTAATACAGTGTGACACATCAGATTATGAATGATCAGCATTATTTGTTAACTCTATGTAACGTATGAACAGTGTGAAACATAAAGTAAGATTACTAGAGCCCGACCGATATGAGTTTTTTGGGGGCCGATGCCGATATTAGGGAGTAAAAAAAGACAGATACCGATATATCGGCTGATATTCTTTGTGTAGGCTATATTATAGTACAGTATAGTCAAAAGTTTGGACACACTTCCTATTCGTGTGTCCAAACTTTTGACTGGTACTGTATATAGAATACAGTATATAGCCTACATAAACAGAATATATATACATAAACACATTTTTTGCAATGATAACTCAAATGTGGTGATCAAACACTTATAATGATGTGACAAACATAGGCCTATGTAATGGAGGCAGGGGATTTAACAATTTAACAATAACCTTTATTATTCAAAGTGAATCTGACATCAGTGCACTTAACAGTAAACTTCACTTCACTTATTATAAATAACTTGAATAACACAAATAGAACAAAATATATATAACTTGAATTAAGAAATTAAACAAGGTAACTGTGTAGGGCAAGCAAGCTACTGCCAAACCAACAGGGGCAGGTTTATGCAGGAAGCACAGCTTTTCCAAATGTAAACATCTAAAATGAATAAATAATAATAATGAATAATATGTATTATGTTATGCATTTTCTGGTAATCCAATGAAAATGCAGGACATTCGTATTTAAATTGTCTTTTTTGCAGTTTAATATTCACAGACACAGTCTATATATATATATAGACCTGTTTTTTATTTATTCATCAAAAATAAGACCAATTCCATGAAATTCCGTGTTATACAGTAAATTCCGTTTTTATGACTGGATTCCGCAATTCCGTCCATGTTTTCTGCATCGCGGAAATCATAGGGCCCTACTAATGTAGCAAACGAATATGATAAGCTCATTGTGAGCCTGTTTTTTATTTATTCATCAAAAATAAGACAAATTCCATTAAATTCTGCCTTATACAGTAAATTCCGTTTTTATGACTGGATTCCACGATTCCGTCCATGTTTTCTGCATCGCGGAAATCATAGGGCCCTACTAATGTAGCAAACGAATATGATAAGCTCATTGTGAGAGTAAAAGACGAGGGCATTGATGTTTATTTACTTAGCATTGAGTCTCTCCAAGTAGGTGACAACGTAGCATTAAATCACCATTCAACAGACACAAGCCACCACCACACTGCCGTCTATTGAACTGCAGAAATATACTAACTTTTCAATCTACTATGTTACTGACTGTACTGACAAACTATGCTGACACCGTGTCTGCGCTGCAACAGAACGCGTCAAAGCTACCGTTGAAAATCATTTTAACTTCTGTCAGCACGTCATAAATAGAACGAGGCATCAGTTTACTGCATCCGGTGTAGACAACATAATGGGAAACTGATTCAAAAATATAATGTGGCTCAACCATTTCAGTGCATTTCTAGCACTCTGACGATTTTGATTTGATAGAGGGAAAGAAGGTACAGTTCTAATTTCAACATTATTTATTTTTCAGACATTGTTCTCTAAATAAAATAAGTATCGGCTGTATACAAAGTGGCCAGCATTTGGTTTTTGACCACTGAAAATGGGTAATATTCAACAATCTGGACATGGATCCTCATTGAGGTCCCCATATCTCTGGGAATTAATGATGTAGGGCCTTGAAAATGAAGATTCCAAAAGGAAAGTTTATTAAGAACTAGTATTTAAAATCATATTGTGATATATTTAATACTTCTTGAGTTATAGGTATGCAAACTTTGGAAATAGAATATTTATGGCACTCAGACAGGTATGTTCAATGCAGTTGTTTTGACAGATGGAAACAAGATACATCTTTATTTTCAACATTATTTGTTCTTCAGACATTCCTCTTTAAAAGAAAAGAAGAAAATCATATTTTTGCAAAGTGGCCCACATTTGGTTTTTGATCACTGAAAATGTGTACAATTTAATGATTTACTCCTGGAGCCATATTGAAATTCTAATATCTCTGGAACCGTACAATATACGGCCTTAAAATGAAGATGCCAAAAGGAAAGTTTGTTAAGACCCAATATCTAAAAGGACATTACGATATCTTGAGTATGATGAGTTACAGGCCTGCAAACTTTGGAGAAAAAAATAAAAAGTGCTGTTTCCCCATTTTATTTAGAATACACCATTGGCACATAATGGAACAAAGTTTGCTAAAGTCAACAGACTTTACTAATAGACCTACCAATCTCTGTAAAAATAATGTAATGATGCTGGCATCTTTCAAAATTAATTTTTACCCCCTTGTAATTTGGATCTGAATATCGGGTTTAAATTGCCATTTTGACCGTCCTCTATAAAATAGTGGATTACTCAGTTAATATTCATCCACACATTTAATATTCTGGCTTTCATCCCTAAACATGTTTATCTTTCTTTATTCATTCATCATTCATTTCATTATTTATTTATAAAGCACATTTAAAAACAACCCAAGGTTGACCAAAGTGCTGTACAGATCAGGAAGCTCAAATAAAAAACAGAATCTATAAGACAACATAAATTAAAAAAAAAAAAAATGGATTAATACATTAAATATAAATATTTAATGTAAATATTAATACATTTCTTTAGAAAAAAATATTAGTAAAATCAAAAATTTGAGCCGGGGACCTTTGGTTGAGTTGACACGGAATGGCCCAGGTGTAATTTTATAAATTTTATTGTTAATGTGGTTTATTGTAATAGTAACTGTGCATATTTCATGTCAAATCCCAGGTATTAAACATCAGCAACTACCTGTTAAATGTATGTTGGGAAACAGAAAATAGTAATAAGACAAAATTGTATTAATATTGCAATTTCATGTATTTTAATAATGCTCCCTAAAATTTGACTGTATGAAAAAAAAAACATATATATATATATATATATATATGGGTCAAAGACGAAAAAAGGTTTAAGCATACAAACAATAAGTGTAATACTGCTTTAAATTGTTGTTGTTTCCCCCCCCCCCAAAAATTAAATATTTTCTGTTTAATTTAATTGCAATTAGTTTTTCTGAGCAAAAAATAAATATCATACATTTTTCCCTGATTTACAGAAGAGACCCACTAAAATGTAATTCAGTGTAACAATCTTGTCAGGAATATTTACAACAAAAATCTATTTATGACATATTAAAAGACTAATTACTTTCACCCCAAATACTAATTAGTTGTAATTTTACATTTTTAAAATTTGCCACTATCCTAGGTTTTGCCCATTTGTCAGTAAGAATTTTCACGTCAGAATAAGCATGTTGTTTGAATTTTTACATAAGTATTGTGTTACACTGAATGACAATGGAACATTATTTCAACCAAATTTTGACTTATTTGAAACCTTAAAAGTAGACTTTTTACTTAAATTGGTAACACTTTACAATAAGGTTCATTAGTTAACTACATTAGTTAACATGAACTAATAATGAACTGCACTTATACAGCGTTTATTAATCTTTGTTAATGTTAATTTCAACATTTACTAATACATTATTAAAATCTTGTTAACATTAGTTAATGCACTGTGAACTAACATGAACATCTGTATTTTTATTAACTAACGTTAGCGTAGATTAGTAAATACAGTAACAAATGTATTGCTCATGGTTAGTTCATGTTAGTTAATATATTAACTAATGTTTAACTAATGAACCTTATTGTAAAGTGTTACCCTTAAATTTAATGCGCATTCTATGAACATAATTTTTTTTTTGTAAATGTCTTTTGATGTGGACATCTTAATGTATTTGATCCATATATATATATATATAATTTTTTTTTCTAAATATCCCGGCAGCTCCAGCAACTACAAGCTCCCCTTCAACTGAGTCTCAAACATCAGCTCCTTCAAGTGAGTATTTTTATTCATGGACAACTGAGTAAATGTGTTCATAGAAAAATTATATCTGTATTTTATTCATTTTTATTGTTAATGTGGTATATTGTAATAATAATGTCTTGGTTACGTATGGTAACCCTCGCTCCCTGATGGAGGGAAGATGTTGTTGTCGAATGTACGACACTAGGGGTCACTCTTCGGAGCCCAAACACCTCTGATATCTTTGAGAAAAGGCCAGTGAAATTGGGTGTGCATAATTTGCATAGCTGGCAATACCCCGGACATCTGGGTATAAATAAGCCAGCGTAGCATCTGCTCTCTCATTCTGTTCTGAGGAGTCAAGAAGCAAGAGGAGTCTCAACCCACTAAGAAGCAGTTCGAATTTGTGGCATAGGGGAAACAATGTCACTGTTCCCTCTATCAGGGAACAAGGGTTGCCATACGTAACCGAGACATTCCCTTTCAGTCGTTCACTTCGACGTAGTGTTGAATGTATGACACTAGGGGTCCCTATACTAAACGCCACAACTGCCGAACTGAGTCCACGGGGGCACAGATGTTTACAGGCTCAGTGTGTCACAACCAAATGCACTTCACCTCCTCGTAACCTTCCAACTCCAAAGACTTAAGACCTTGCTCTCCAAAGATCCAGGGGGAGACATCATAAAGGTAGAGATCCCTTCAGCCGGAGCCTTTTAGTTAGTACTTACCATTAAAAGATTGACTGAAAAGGCTTGGTAAAAACCGTCAGGACATTGGCTATTCTCCCATAGGAAAATTATATCTTTATTTTATTCATTTTTTTCATTAATGTGGAATATTGTAATAATAACTGTGCATATTTCATGTCAAATCCCAAATGTCAAACATCATCATCTACCCATTAAAAATGGCCATGGGAAATAGGAAATGGTGGCTACGTTCACACTGTCAGTTTTAGGGATTGACAACTGCATTAACTTACAGCTGTGAGTCACAAAATATCCTGTTCACACAGCATCTTACAGTAGCATTTTGAATACTATCTGGGTGAACGTGCAATGGTAGTCAAGCCCATATTCCTTAACAGTAACCATAGCGACAATGACCAAAGTAATGTCATAGATGGTGACGTCCTTAAAACTGAAAGCTTTATCACTTTCTGACATGACAAGAGTCCAGTCAAGCCGTGAGTTCTTCCGCAGCGCTTAACGCTAAGGATTGTTTTAGGCCAGTGGTTAAAATTTTTACTTGCCCTGCCAAAATTTTCACTAACCCTGCCACAGAAAAAATTAAATAGTTGCTGTTATCATTGTTTTTGATCTATGTTATCCTGTATTCTCATAAAAAAGCTTATATGACACCAATATTTTAGATACCAATTAAATTGTACAATTCTCAATTTCAATTTCGATACCACAGCAAAAACCACTAACCTGAAAAATATAAAGTTCAAACATTATTAAAGACAATTGAACAGCCAGTAAATAACAAATTAACAAATTACAAATAATGGCACAATTAAATATATAGCACAAAGATAGAAATTAAATTCAAATGAAAGGAAAGCGATAAAACGAGCATTTCGGGGCAAAGCAAAAAAAACATTGTCGAACAACAATATAAAGTGTGGGGAATTGGTTATTCTACAATTAATTGTACTATAAATTATACTACTATTGGAAAACAATGAAAATTGATAAACTGTTCGGCGTGATGACGTTTAATGTCTCCGACAGCGACTCTAGTCCCATTTTGCAACTTGTTAGCAACCGTCTTTTTTAAGAAACGTAACAGTGCAGTTTGTGTGCAAGCAAGGAACATTAGATAGTCTGAAATAAAACAAAAAAATGTCCGGTCGATCGGTGCAACTGTACTCCACTGTATAAATTAAATACAGTTTAATCACTGTTAAAGGTAAAAAGTTACTAGTCAAGATGGGTATTTGGACATACTTTTGTATGTATTTGCCCGTTCAGGCGTGGAAAGAAACTCAATTCAGGGCTGTCTGTGTGCACGCTGTCTACATGAAAAAACAATGCGCGAGTACTGAATGTGATTCTTTCGTGCCTGAATGCTTTTAAATTGCTTGAATTTTTTAATTAACAAGGCTTAAAAACATGCAAATGATAAACTTTCATGACGAGGCTGCAGTGGCCTGATTGGGAAAGTGACAAATCCGTCTACTGACCTGAACGTCTTTCACGCTGACCCCGGGCCATCGGGCAGTCCTTATTGTCGAGCCCTGCTCTGTCTAATCTTCATTAACCGACAGCAGTAATATTTGGGTGGGGAGTGGAGCATTTGAGTCACACGCAAAGCAGAAAACTGACGGGAGTGGCTGTAGTGGAGAAAAACTGACTGGATCAAATTGTACAGGTGACACACAGCTCACTTCTCCGTCACTGTAAGTTACTGAAACCACACATGAAAACACGCAACACATGGTCGACGCGCATTTGTGCCGCAGAGCGACTCGCACTGTATGATGTGACAGATAACTAGTTGTCCAGTCCTGTTCCATTCACACAGCATGTTTTCCGAGACTGCGGTTGTGAGTTCTGAAAATTTACGGGTGTAAGTTCACTTACAGAATGTAATAACTGTACTGTGTGTGAACGTAACCTTATTAAGGACTGAAATACAGAACTGACAACCGTACTCTGCTGCTGTGTGAACGTAATGAGACAAAATTTAATTCATACAGTATACAGCAATTTCATGTATCTTAACAAGTCTCGCAAATTTAACTGTAAGCAACTTCTTTTTTTTTCCTTCTAAATATCCCAGCAGCTCCTGCCACGCCAGTGGTTAAAATTTTTACTTGCCCTGCCAAAATTTTCACTAACCCTGCCACAGAAAAAATTAAATAGTTGCTGTTATCATTGTTTTTGATCTATGTTATCCTGTATTCTCATAAAAAAGCTTATATGACACCAATATTTTAGATACCAATTAAATTGTACAATTCTCAATTTCAATTTCGATACCACAGCAAAAACCACTAACCTGAAAAATATAAAGTTCAAACATTATTAAAGACAATTGAACAGCCAGTAAATAACAAATTAACAAATTACAAATAATGGCACAATTAAATATATAGCACAAAGATAGAAATTAAATTCAAATGAAAGGAAAGCGATAAAACGAGTATCTTCCATCCGAAGACTTGTTGCATTTCGGGGCAAAGCAAAAAAAACATTGTCGAACAACAATATAAAGTGTGGGGAATTGGTTATTCTACAATTAATTGTACTATAAATTATACTACTATTGGAAAACAATGAAAATTGATAAACTGTTCGGCGTGATGACGTTTAATGTCTCCGACAGCGACTCTAGTCCCATTTTGCAACTTGTTAGCAACCGTCTTTTTTAAGAAACGTAACAGTGCAGTTTGTGTGCAAGCAAGGAACATTAGATAGTCTGAAATAAAACAAAAAAATGTCCGGTCGATCGGTGCAACTGTACTCCACTGTATAAATTAAATACAGTTTAATCACTGTTAAAGGTAAAAAGTTACTAGTCAAGATGGGTATTTGGACATACTTTTGTATGTATTTGCCCGTTCAGGCGTGGAAAGAAACTCAATTCAGGGCTGTCTGTGTGCACGCTGTCTACATGAAAAAACAATGCGCGAGTACTGAATGTGATTCTTTCGTGCCTGAATGCTTTTAAATTGCTTGAATTTTTTAATTAACAAGGCTTAAAAACATGCAAATGATAAACTTTCATGACGAGGCTGCAGTGGCCTGATTGGGAAAGTGACAAATCCGTCTACTGACCTGAACGTCTTTCACGCTGACCCCGGGCCATCGGGCAGTCCTTATTGTCGAGCCCTGCTCTGTCTAATCTTCATTAACCGACAGCAGTAATATTTGGGTGGGGAGTGGAGCATTTGAGTCACACGCAAAGCAGAAAACTGACGGGAGTGGCTGTAGTGGAGAAAAACTGACTGGATCAAATTGTACAGGTGACACACAGCTCACTTCTCCGTCACTGTAAGTTACTGAAACCACACATGAAAACACGCAACACATGGTCGACGCGCATTTGTGCCGCAGAGCGACTCGCACTGTATGATGTGACAGATAACTAGTTGTCCAGTCCTGTTCCATTCACACAGCATGTTTTCCGAGACTGCGGTTGTGAGTTCTGAAAATTTACGGGTGTAAGTTCACTTACAGAATGTAATAACCGTACTGTGTGTGAACGTAACCTTATTAAGGACTGAAATACAGAACTGACAACCGTACTCTGCTGCTGTGTGAACGTAATGAGACAAAATTTAATTCATACAGTATACAGCAATTTCATGTATCTTAACAAGTCTCGCAAATTTAACTGTAAGCAACTTCTTTTTTTTTCCTTCTAAATATCCCAGCAGCTCCTGCCACTACAAGCTCTTCTTCAACTGAGTCTCAAACATCAGTTCCTACTAGTGAGTATTTTTATTCATGGACAGCTGAGTAAATGTATTAATAGGAAAATTATATTGGTATTTTATTCATTTTATTTTTAATGTCATATTGTAGGGAAGCCACAATTCTAAAAAAAATATTGAACCATTCGGTATGACGGTTCAATATGCACTTGTGAATTATTTTTTTTTTCTCGGTTGCATTTAAATAGCTTCTGTGCGTTTTATCTCTTTTTTCGAAATTGGCTCTGATTGTGCGCCTGTGAGTCTATGAGGTGAGCTTATGTGATGCCTTAAAACGTGCATTTGAAAAAGCAACACATGCCAAATATCTTCCCTTGTAATGACTTGCAAGGAGAAGTGTTTCTAAGCCTGCTGTCCAACAAAAGAGAACATTATAACATGATTTTACTCTGCAACATCAGTCGAATGTTTGAAATAATTTCCTTTTGTCATGTGGCTTCTTATCACAGAATGAGGCAGAAAGTGTATTCTATACTGTAATAAAGGCTATGTTGATTAGCAATGGATTGCAAATATATTATTATGAAAATACCCAAGATGTCTTGAAAACATCAAATGCATTTTTTTTAAGACTTTAATAATAAAATAAACAAACACAAAATGAAAGTAAAGCGGCAGTCCCTCACGGACGACTGCCGCACACAAAACACAAAATAAAATCCAGGCCTGGTCCTCTCTCATCCTTCACTGTTGTCACTCCTCCTTTTATCCTTCCGGAGCTCCTCCATGGGACTGGAGACCGGTTAGTGGCGCAAGTGTCCCTCATTATCTTTCACTCCACCGGCCTCGCTCCGCTCCCACGGCTCTCGGCCCCGCCCCACTCGTCACACTAGTGTTTGATTAAAAGGATACGTGGGCCCGGAGACGTTTTGCTTGACCCCAAAAACGTTTATTAAGTCTGTAAACGCAAGTCCTAACACATCAATTGTATTATTTGGGGACACAGTCTTTATAGATTGGACAACACAAGTACTTCTATCATTTGAGTGGGTAGAACAAAAGCCATCATCAAAGTTATTTGAGAATTGGCTTACTAGTCATATGGAGCGTAGCGTCCTAGAGATGTTGTCCGACAAGAGTTCCGCTCCGACTCTGCTGGGGTGCAGGCCATCAGCACGAAAAAGCCTAGGACATTCCCAGAAAAGATTCCTATTATAAACAAAGCAGTTTCTGTTATTTAAACCATGACAATAACCATTAATTTAACCATTAATTTAGAGCAAAAAGTCTACTGAACCATTTGTGTTCTCCCCGATACGTAGAAAGAATAATCACAATCAAAACGTTGTGATTTAGACAGTTTGATGTTGGGTATTCATACAATTATGGTGAAAATCAAATTCATTTGTGTGTTCAGGAAGTAAAGAAATTATTATATTACTTAACTAACCAAAGGAGCGAACAATCCTGTGACGTCACACGCTGTGGTATTGTAAGATGTCGGCGCCCATGCTCCAAAAGCTATAACAAAACATCCTTTTTTTTATTTAAATTGGTTACATAAATCTTGTTTGTTACATATTTTTTGATTAAAGTGGAAATCAGATTACTAAATAATGTAAACTTGACTGAATGCTTTGTTTAAACATCAGCAGCTACCATTTATGTTGGGAAGTAGAAAATAGTAATAAAACAAAATTGCATTTATACAGCAATTTCATGTATTGTAGCAACAATTCTCGCAGTATAAAATGTGACTGTATGTAAAAACAAATCTACTTTATTTTCTTGGTACATCTAAATATCCCAGCAGCCCCAGCCACTACAAGCTCTCCTTCAACTGAGTCTGAAACATCAACTCCTTCAAGTGAGTATTTTCATGGACAACTGAGTAAAGTTGTTAATTTGAAAATGGTACCTTTATTTCATTCATTTTTTATTGTTAATGTTGTATATTGTTAGAATAATTGTGCTTTTTTCATTCAAATACCGAATATCAAACCTCAGTGTCTACCAGTTAGAATTAATGTTTGGAAATAGGAAATAGTAATAAGACAAAATTGTATTCATACAGTTTACAGCAATTTTGTGTATTTTAATAACAATTCTTGCAATATAAAATGTGATTGTATCCAAAAAAAAAAGAAAATATTTTTTTTCTTTGTACATCAAAATATTCCTGCAGCCTCTGCAACTACAAGCTCTCAAACATCAGCTACTCCAAGTGAGTATTTTTATCCATGAACAATTGTGTAAATACATTAATAGGAATTCGATAATTCAGTTTATCAGCAATGGTATGTTGTACTGATTTCATTTGGATTCAGCTTTGATGCCATTTCAGGTTTACATGGAGCAGAAAACTGCACAGCTGCATCCAGAACCCTGGACTACCTAGAAACATTATATGAACTTTATGAAATTGTATGATTTCTACAGCTGTTTCAGGTGCAAGAATCACTAATCAGTTTCTTCTCTGTTCTTAAACAGGACCAAATGTGATCGAGAATCTTACAGTAACTGAAATCTCCACATCATTTGTGCTTCTGAAATGGGATAAACAACTCGAAATGGGGTCTTCCTTCAAAGTTCAATGGACTGCTGATGAAACATATGGCAATGTAACAGTCACAGTCACAAATGTAACAGTTGCTGGTCTGACTGCTGGAGTCAATTACACATTTTGCATCACAGTCGTTGTAGCAGATACATCAACAGGACCTGTCTGTATCTCAGCATGGACCAGTATGTAGACTTTCAAAACATTTGTCCTTTGCTTATTTACTCCAACTGCTTGACTTCTACCCACAAACAATTATATATTAAAACATCATAGTAATTTATTAACTGAAACAGTATTTTAAAATATTCATACAATGTTTTATCTGTTTAGTGGTTTGCCACTTGAATGAGCAAATTTCTGAGATTTAGAATCGAAGCCATCTGATATTTTCTCTATTAGTTGGACCATGTATACAGTGGTGGCCAAAATCATTAGAACACTAGTATTTTTACCAGCTAAAAATGGTTTTAAGTCAGTTATTTCTATATTTTGCTGTGTGTCAGTAGTATGAAATATCAGTTTACATTTCCAAACAATCATTTTGCCATTAATTGTAATAATCCAGTGAGATTTTTGTCTGACAACAGCCAGTGCTGCACACAGAGATCTGATCTGATCATCATCCAGTCTGTCTGGAATGATATGAAGAAACAGAACAAACTGAGACAGACTCAATCCAGAAGAACTGTGGCAATGTCTCCAAGATGCTTCAAGAGACCTACCTGCAAAGCTACAGTGCTGTTAAAAGTTTTAGGCACTTGTGTAAAAATGCTGTAGAATGAGGATGCTGTCAAAAATAATGTCATAAAGAGATTTTCTTCATCAATTAACTTCTATTAACAAAAATGAATAAACATTTGGTGACCATCCTTTGCGGGGGTTTTTTTTTGCCTTCGGTGCACTTGCACATACTTTTTCAGGTAGCTTTGTAGGTAGGTTTCTTGAAGCATCTTGGAGACGTTGCCACAGTTCTTCTGGATTGAGTCTGTCTCAGTTTGTTCTGTTTCTTCGTGTCTTTCCAGGCAGACTGGATGATGAGATCATCTTAAGGCTAAAAGTAGCTCATAACTCGCTGATTTAGGAGACAATCTTAAAAATAATGGGCGTGTCCGTCCTAAATTTAGGAGTTCTACATTTTTGCTCTAAGAGTATTTCACAAAGCATTTTAGCACTAAAACTAGCTCCTAAATCTGTGAAACGATAGGTAAATGCTATAACTTCTTTATGAATTACTAATTGTATCAATGTTTTAACATGTTTTAACTCTACTTCTTACCAGCACTTATGATTTCTCCTTCTCTCCCCTCACAGAGCCAGATGTAATCAGTAATTTCACTGTGTCTAAAATCACAACATCATCCATGTTTCTGACATGGGCTGAACCATTTGGAAATAGATCTTTCTTTAAACTTAACTGGACTGACGAGAATTTGGACTTGAACAGAAATGCAATAGAAACTAATAACACTTCCTATCACATCACTGGTCTGACTGCTGGAGTCAGTTACACATTCTGCATCACTGCTGTGGCAGCAGATCAATCAACAGAAGGAGAAACTGTCTGCATCTCAAACTATACCAGTATGTAAAACTATAAAATATCTGTTTTGTGCAACATAGTACATTATCAGAATTATGCCTTTCTGCAACACAGAGTATACCAGAGTATGTAGAATTTTTAAATATCTGTTGTTTTCGTTTTCGTACAAATTCCCATCGAAAACTCCTGTTACACAGTAAATTAGAATAATTGCGTGACTATCAATGAAACCTCCATCAAAATAAATAAAACAGATAATGTAATTTTTTTTAGATCTCAGTATTTACTAAAATGCCATCTAGAATCATTAAATGTTCTGATGGAGTTATTATAAACAATATAATCTTCATTCTTAAAAAAAAAAAAATAATAATAATTGATAGCCAAACTCTCTGTACCAGAATAAA
Organism: Sinocyclocheilus grahami; assembly: GCF_001515645.1. Taxonomy (NCBI): domain Eukaryota; kingdom Metazoa; phylum Chordata; class Actinopteri; order Cypriniformes; family Cyprinidae; genus Sinocyclocheilus; species Sinocyclocheilus grahami. The sequence goes on from NW_015505546.1 coordinate 1,193,772, forward strand.
GATGGAAAACATTATTAATAAAAAAAATCACATATTATTAAAGGGGTCATATGATGCTGCTAAAAAGAACATTACTTTGTGTATTTGGTGTAATGCAATATGTTTATGTGGTTTAAGGTTCAAAAAACACATTATTTTCCACATACTGTACATTATTGTGTAGTTTTGCTTTCACAATGAAACGCACGGTGGGCTAGAGTGAGCGGTGATTCGATGAAGGCGCGTCCGGTGGGCTTGCGGCAACCACATGTGACGACCCCCGGCTGTTCTGCTTCTTCCACGGTGTTAAAAATAATCTGTCCAGAGAGGATTAGTTTCATTACTGTATTAAAATGATGACTGCAATTTTTCACAGTATAGAAATGAGAATTGAGCAGGCAGATTTGATTAATTTTCCTGAAAACAATGTCATAGAGCAAGGACAGTCTATTGTTATTAATAGTGATGCCGTTTCTGTGAAAGATTTGCACCTTGTATAATTTAGTACAGGTTCTGGCCAGCATACTTTTTAATCTCCTCTTTTACCACCTTTTTCATTGACTTCTCTCTTCTCTACACAGGACCTAATGTGGTCAGATGCATAGTTAGTAAGCATGCTGACATCATCCATAGCAACGAGGTC
>NW_015505546.1:1194403-1194739 GCF_001515645.1 Sinocyclocheilus grahami
GACTTAAAACCATTTTTTAGCTGGTGAAAATACTACTGTTCTAATTTTGGCCATCACTCTATCTGACATATTTGTACTCAGTGAGCTCTCATCTAAAATCAAATATTATATGAATTTATAATAGCATTGTTCCAACAGCTATTTTAGTTCATTCCATTACCGCTAATTATTTGCCCTTCTTTCTCCACACAGAACCGGATGTGATCAGGGATCTTAATGTGACTGAAATCACAACATCATCTGTGTTTCTGACATGGAATGAACCAGCTGGAAATAGATCTTTCTTTAAAATTAACTGGACTGACGAGAATTTGGACTTGAACAGAAATGCAATAG
>NW_015505546.1:1194749-1232164 GCF_001515645.1 Sinocyclocheilus grahami
TAAATGGCAAAATGAATGTTTGGAAATGTAAACTGATATTTCCTAGTGACACACTTCAGCAAAAGAATTCATACAGTATTAAATGACTGATGCCTTTCATATGTATAAATCTTTACAGTCATTTTTCAGCATTCACATTTTAATTCCCAAATATCTGTTATTTTTCACTCACAGAGCCTGACGTCATAATGCACCTCACAGCTGATGATATTACAACATCCTCTGTCTTCTTAAACTGGACTAAACCGAATGGTCAAAGCTCCCGTTATCGTGTAGAATATGAAGATAAGAATGTGATGACTGAAAACACCTCCATCAATATAAATGATCTGATTCCTGGAGCACAGTACACATTCAGAGTGTTTGCAGTTGCAGCTGATCATGTGACCGAGGGAAGAGCCAATCAGATTTCACTGTATACCAGTAAGAGCTCTGATTGGATGTTTAATCTGAATGAAGCCTCAGCCCCAAACCATCTCATAATTTCTTCCCTTGAGCAGAAAACTGTACAGCAACATCTTAAGCACTTACAAATGCTATAACTTCTTTATGAATTACTAATTGTATCAATGTTTTAACATGTTTTAACTCTATTTCTTACCAGCACTTATGATTTCTCCTTCTCTCCCCTCACAGAGCCAGATGTAATCAGTAATTTCACTGTGTCTAAAATCACAACATCATCCATGTTTCTGACATGGGCTGAACCATTTGGAAATAGATCTTTCTTTAAACTTAACTGGACTGACGAGAATTTGGACTTGAACAGAAATGCAATAGAAACTAATAATACTTCCTATCACATCAGTGGTCTGACTGCTGGAGTCAGTTACACATTCTGCATCACTGCTGTGGCAGCAGATCAATCAACAGAAGGAGAAACTGTCTGCATCTCAAACTATACCAGTATGTAAAACTATAAAATATCTGTTTTGTGCAACATAGTACATTATCAGAATTATGCCTTTCTGCAACTCACAGTATTAAGCTGTGAACATCCAGAACTAAGCTGGATGTTGACATCACTGAATTCAATGATGAACTGTCTTTAACTGAAAAATGAGTGTTTACTATTGTCATTTTGCATTATTGACACTATTTTCCTAATTAATACTGTTCAGTTGCTTTGTCACAATCTGTATTGTTAAAAGCGCTATATAAATAAAGTTGACTTGACTTGACTTGACAGTATACCAGTATGTAGAATTTTTAAATATCTGTTGTTTTCGTTTTTGTACAAATTCCCATCGAAAACTCCTGTTACACAGTAAATTAGAATAATTGCGTGACTATCAATGAAACCTCCATCAAAATAAATAAAACAGATAATGTAATTTTTTAGATCTCAGTATTTACTAAAATGCCATCTAGATTCATTAAATGTTCTGATGAAGTTATTATAAACAATATAATCTTCATTCTTAACACAAAAAAATTGATAGCCAAACACTCTGTACCAGAATAAAGATGGAAAACATTATTAATATAAAAAAGCACATATTATTAAAGGGGTCATATGATGTTGCTAAAAAGAACATTACTTTGTTTATTTGGTGTAATGAAATATGTTAATTATCTGTTAAGGTTAAAAAAACACATTATTTTCCATATACTGTACATTATTTTTTCTCCTCTATGCCCTGCCTTTCTGAAACGTGTCAATTTTTACAAAGCTAATCATTCTGAAAAGTGAGGTGTGCTCTGATTGGCCAGCTATCCAGTGTGTTGTGATTGGCCGAATACCTTAAGCGTGTGACGGAAATGTTACGCCCCTTACCATACTGTGATGCCCTGTCCCAGCCGGAGCGACGAGACAAAAACATTTAAACCCATTATAAATGAGGCATTTGTTGCATCCAGTGGGGACATAATTATGGATTATAATGACTTATACTGTCTTTTTATGCGTTGCGTTGCATTGCGCCGCGTAACCATAAACCATGTCTGCATTTGTGATCGGAGAAATGACAAACAACAAGTCCTACTCTACACTCCTCAAAACTCACGTTTGAATCGTCAGTGGCAAATTCTTTAATATAAAAAAACTTACTTACAGTCTGTGAGTCAGAACAGCTGGCATTGTAGTCTACTCTCCCAGGATCAGGAAACGGTCCTCCATAAAATGTGCTGCACACATCTGAATATTTGGGTTGAACTGGTCTGGAACAGTGTTGTAAATACAACTTAACCACTGATTTCTAGTCGTGTCCTCTTTGGATTTGAGACTTTAGTCTTTGCAACTTTACAGATCTTCTTTATGCACCAAGAGCTTGTAACACTCCAAAGAGAAAGGAAAAATCATCATATGACTTAAATTGTAAACTGCATTTGTGAAGTGCAGTTATAAATAAGCATCATGGTAGTATTCCTTTTCACTGAATTTGTTTACTGACTAAAAATAATCTGTCCAGAGAGGATTAGTTTCATTACTGTATTAAAATGATGACTGCAATTTTTCACAGTATAGAAATGAGAATTGAGCAGGCAGATTTGATTAATTTTCCTGAAAACAATGTCATAGAGCAAGGACAGTCTATTGTTATTATTAGTGATGCCTTTTCTGTGAAAGATTTGCACCTTGTATAATTTAGTACAGGTTCTGGCCAGCATACTTTTTAATCTGCTCTTTTACCACCTTTTTCATTGACTTCTCTCTTCTCTACACAGGACCTAATGTGGTCAGCCTCGCAGTGTCTGAAATCACATCATCATCTGTGTTTCTGAGTTGGGATGAACCAGTTGGAAATAGATCTTTCTTCAAAGTTCAGTGGGCTGATGATAAAACAGATGCAACTAATAATACTTCCTATCACATCACTGGTCTGACTGCTGGAGTCAGTTACACATTCTGCATCACTGCTGTGGCAGCAGATCAATCAACAGAAGGAGAAACTTTCTGCATCTCAAACTACACCAGTATGTAATGTTATGAATTATCTGTCATCTTCCTTTTTTATATATACTGTAGTTGTAAGGATGCAAAAGTGATTATTGCAACTATATTTAATCTCAGACAGTACAGTATGCTGAGTTTTAGATAAGGGATGAACCTGAAATATCATAGATATAAAATGTGTAATGTTGTTAATTAATATTAGTGGAATTTTGTCATGATTTATTGAAGAAGGTGAACTCATCTGAGATGGCAATTTGCAATACCACACATTAAAAAAAGACAAAGAAAGTAAGAATGTACCCAGGGTATGAATTAGGTGGCTGGGATCCTACAAATTACCTCAACTGGAACAATATGTATCATTATATAAAGTAACATACACATAAAGAAAAATTAATATGCAGCATTCCCAGCATAATCAAAAATGTAAGGGTAATGTTAAATAGCAATTATGATATTAAATATAATACAAAAGGTGTGCTCTTAATTATGTGAAGATATAAAAAATATAAATAACACTTTAAACAGTATAGCCAGAGATGAATAGTATTTTCATATTTATTGCCATCAGTGTTAAAAATGAACTTTCCCATAGGGAAATGTTTCCCCCTCAAATTGATTTCCAGGGGCACTTTTAATCTTTATATAGGGCCTTTATATTTTTCTAACCTTTTTAAAATGTCTGACATCTTTAATGTTAAATTCTTAAATTTAGTTTAAGAATTTAATGATTTAGTTAATTAAATTAGAATAATAAGACACAATAGGCTGTTAAACCATCTTTGCAATGAAGAGCTGGCACAGAAGCTCCATCTGAAGTTACTTTAATCATAATTGTATAATTCATACAGCTGTTGTAATTTATTTTACCACCACTACATATCATTTACTTTTCTCTCCCCAAACAGAGCCAGGTGTGATCAGGAATCTCACTGTAAAAAACATCACAACATCATCAGTGTTTCTGACATGGAATGAACCAGGTGGAAATAGAGATTTCTTTAAAATTCAATGGACTGATGAGAAAATAAACAGAAATTCAACTACTAACACTTCCTATAACATCAATGATCTGACTGCTGGAGTCAGTTACACATTCTGCATCACTGCTGTGGCAGCAGATCAGTCAACAGAAGGAGAAAGTGTCTGCATCTCGCAATATACCAGTATGTAAAATTATAAAATATATTTTTCTTGCTAAATAGTATGTTGACAATTCTAATTGACTTCTGACCAGAGGTGGGTAATAACTACACTTACTCCATTATGTTTACTTTAGTAACTTTTTGGAAGATGTGTACTTTTAATAGTAGATATATAGGTCTGTACTTTAACTCAAGCATATTCACACAGTTATATTGGGTGACGTTCCTCTTGGTGCTTTATTTTATTGCAATATATGTTAAGAAATGTCTAGTTTATTCCAAACACACTCTCTATTTACTGGGGAATGAGTGATGCTGCATGATTCAATGATTCACTCTTGTGAGTCAATTTTGTTCGAAGACTTAAACAATTGGCTAAACAGTCTGAAATTGTTCTCAGATTAGTTTGGAATATGTGTTCAGTTCCCTGCATGCACTGAATCATCTGAAGCGGTCTCTCACTTGTAACAGGACATTTAATAACACTTAGAACATAAAGAGCATTGGATGAAGCAGACATAAACCTACTGTAGGAAACTTTTTCCTCGTCGAAGCAGAACCCAGGAGACGTTGGGATATCTTTCATACAGAAGTCACTCTTTATTGAGGACTCGCTGTGCGTCGCTGCAGTCATCCAAGTCTGACTATAGCTCAGCACAGTAGAGTTTATATACATTTTAAGGGGGCGGGATTCATTCAGTAGAGGTGGTGACAATCTAAACAAAGCATGCAAATGCAATACAGGAATCAGCTAATTACCGGAATTTCTCCAGCCCTGATCTCATCAGCATAACAGTGTCATTCAAATGCATAGGTGCTAATCCATTCAGCATAACTACTCAAAGACTGGGCGGAGGCACCAAGAGCCATTACAAACAAAAGGTGACTTTCTCAGTAATTTGGTTAATTTGACTATCAATAAGATAAACCGGAACAGACAGGAACCTCTTGCTACACTTTGTTTAAGATAATCATTTGTCTGATGTAATTTACCTTAAATGCTAAATACAATGTACTTCACCTTAGTTTTTCATGTGATGCTATGTCAGAATATAGTATCAGCATATTTTAAACAGATTCTTAAATTTGTAATCCAACACTACAGTCAGTCAATTGAAACAATTTGCAAATGCATCTTGTTTGCCAGTATCGAAGATCTTTATTAGTTAAACACGTGTGTGCAGTCTGTGAACTATTCCATACTAATGGTAATACATTTTACAACCAAACAGAATGTTACACTAAAAGAACACAAAACCACTACTACAAAGTATGACATTACCAGTTTTATGACGTACACCATTATGTATACATTACATAAGCTACAGCGTATGCAATGAACACTCACCAACCTGCAGCCTGTTTGTCTTGAAAAGAAAAGCCTTTGCTTAGACAGAGTTACACATGCTTTCAGAAATATAAACTTGATCACATTTAAAAGAACAGATGGAAGATCCGTCAATGTGCATTTTATTTTTTTTGTTTACATTCAGATGTTCAGTAGCAGTCATGAGCATGAGTGCTTCTCACAACTCGCACGTGAAGAGCTTTTGCTCATTCATCTTTGTCAGTACTATGAAAACAGTTTTCTAGCAAGACCATTTCGTAGATGTGAACAGTGCCGATGTCCTCAGACCTGAGTTTAGTTCACCTTGCATCTAAGTTGTTGTTCCCTTTATATACATTTGAATGCAAAACTCTGTGCATTTACTTTATTTTGACATTATCTTGATTAAATGATTGGAGGGGGGGGGGGGATTATCTTTTAAATATAAAACTAAAATGGCCAGTAGGTGGGGGCAAATCACTTTGTTAATGAATGAGTCATGGAATCATTTGATTCGTTCAAGAGGACTGATTAATTAAGGAATGAAGCAAGTAATTTTATGAATTCAATTGAATCATTCGTTCGGCCGGAACCAGGAAACAAACAGCACTGTGTTGCTCACAGACACGCAACTCTTCTGCTGGGGATTTATTTTGAAGGTAGTGGTTATTTGCACCAAGTACAAATAGCAATAGATGCTACTTACACTATGTTCAAACAGCCATAGATTCTATTTACACTATGTAAAAATAACAGTATTTTGTTAGCGATATGCTAGTTTGACATTATCTTGATTAAATGATTGGAGGGGGGGGGGGGATTATCTTTTAAATATAAAACTAAAATGGCCAGTAGGTGGTGGCAAATCACTTTGTTAATGAATGAGTCATGGAATCATTTGATTCGTTCAAGAGGACTGATTAATTAAGGAGGACTGATTAATCATTCGTTCGGCCGGAACCAGGAAACAAACAGCACTGTGTTGCTCACAGACACGCAACTCTTCTGCTGGGGATTTATTTTGAAGGTAGTGGTTATTTGCACCAAGTACAAATAGCAATAGATGCTACTTACACTATGTTCAAACAGCCATAGATTCTATTTACACTATGTAAAAATAACAGTATTTTGTTAGCGATATGCTAGTTACATTATACAAGAGCAAATAACGATAGAGATTCTATTTACACTATTTAAAAAGTATTATTTGATTTGCAATAAGTGCAGTAGAAGATGCTGTAGTTATAATTATTGCAAATAGTAGTGGATACTTGCACCTCAGTGTTGTAGTAGCCTACATTATAAAACAGTATGAGATGATAACATATTGAGTGTAGATTATAATCTTTATTAAAATTATTAATGGATGTCGTCTGTGTCAATTGTCACGGGGTTGTGGTTGTAGAGAATGTGCACGACGAAGGAGTATGAGTAAAGGAGTCTTTTTAATCAGCATCAACCACATAAACCATTGAAAAATAACATTAATCCAAGACAAAGAAATCGACAGAAACTGAGGGCTTATGAAGACAGGAAACCTAAGTAGCAAACGAGATGATTAACACAACACAGGTGATCTAAATGAACGAAGATGAACTAATTACGAGAACAGGAATTAGACCAAATTGGGGCAAACAGAAACTAAACGGAAACACACACACACGTGACAGATCGCCCCGCTCCCGGACACAGTACCATCGTGATTTGTTGAATGCCAGGGCGGATCAGGAAGCCATGGCGGAGCAGGGATCTCGGAAGTCCATGGCGGATCAGGAGACTCGGGAGGCCATGGCGAATCAGGAGACTCGGGAGGCCATGGCGCATCAGCCCTCCAATGGGCTAAGCACGGGGACAGGAGCCTTCACTGGGCTAAACTCGGGCACAGGAGCCCCTTACTGGGATAAACTCGGGCACAGGAGCCCCTTACTGGGATAAACTCGGGAACACGAGCCCTCCGTGGGTTAAACTCGGGAACTGGAGCCTTCCGTGGGCTATACTCCGGAACTGGAGCCCTCTGTGGGCTATACTCGGGAACTGGAGCCCTCCCTGGGCTATACTCGATGTGAACAGTGCCGATGTCCTCAGACCTGAGTTTAGTTCACCTTGCATCTAAGTTGTTGTTCCCTTTATATACATTTGAATGCAAAACTCTGTGCATTTACTTTATTTTGACATTATCTTGATTAAATGATTGGGGGGGGGTGATTATCTTGTAAATATAAAACTAAAATGGCCAGTAGGTGGTGGCAAATCACTTTGTTAATGAATGAGTCATGGAATCATTTGATTCGTTCAAGAGGACTGATTAATTAAGGAGGACTGATTAATCATTCGTTCGGCCGGAACCAGGAAACAAACAGCACTGTGTTGCTCACAGACACGCAACTCTTCTGCTGGGGATTTATTTTGAAGGTAGTGGTTATTTGCACCAAGTACAAATAGCAATAGATGCTACTTACACTATGTGCAAACAGCCATAGATTCTATTTACACTATGTAAAAATAACAGTATTTTGTTAGCGATATGCTATTTACATTATACAAGAGCAAATAACGATAGAGATTCTATTTACACTATTTAAAAAGTATTATTTGATTTGCAATAAGTGCAGTAGAAGATGCTGTAGTTATAATTATTGCAAATAGTAGTGGATACTTGCACCTCAGTGTTGTAGTAGCCTACATTATAAAACAGTATGAGATGATAACATATTGAGTGTAGATTATAATCTTTATTAAAATTATTAATGGATGTCGTCTGTGTCAATTGTCACGGGGTTGTGGTTGTAGAGAATGCGCACGATGAAGGAGTAGGAGTAAAGGAGTCTTTTTAATCAGCATCAACCACATAAACCATTGAAAAATAACATTAATCCAAGACAAAGAAATCGACAGAAACTGAGGGCTTATGAAGACAGGAAACCTAAGTAGCAAACGAGATGATTAACACAACACAGGTGATCTAAATGAACGAAGATGAACTAATTACGAGAACAGGAATTAGACCAAATTGGGGCAAACAGAAACTAAACGGAAACACACACACACGTGACAGATCGCCCCGCTCCCGGACACAGTACCATCGTGATTTGTTGAATGCCAGGGCGGATCAGGAAGCCATGGCGGAGCAGGGATCTCGGAAGTCCATGGCGGATCAGGAGACTCGGGAGGCCATGGCGAATCAGGAGACTCGGGAGGCCATGGCGCATCAGCCCTCCAATGGGCTAAGCACGGGGACAGGAGCCTTCACTGGGCTAAACTCGGGCACAGGAGCCCCTTACTGGGATAAACTCGGGCACAGGAGCCCCTTACTGGGATAAACTCGGGCACAGGAGCCCCTTACTGGGATAAACTCGGGAACACGAGCCCTCCGTGGGTTAAACTCGGGAACTGGAGCCTTCCGTGGGCTATACTCCGGAACTGGAGCCCTCTGTGGGCTATACTCGGGAACTGGAGCCCTCCCTGGGCTATACTCGGGAACTGGAGCCCTCCCTGGGCTATACTCGGGAACTGGAGCCCTCCCTGGGCTAAACTAGGAATCAGGAGCCCTCCCTGGGCTTAACTGGGGATCTCGGAAGCACTTACGAGGTGCTGGCACTGGAGGGAGCTCTGGAGGAGCAGGCACAGCAAGGCGCTTTCAAGGAGTGGGCACTGGAGCGAACTTAGGGACTGGAGCCGACACTGGAGCGAGCTCTGGGCGGGAGTGAGCCACGACCGATGGGCTTGACTTTGGAGTGGCCAGCGGGCTTGCCACAGAAACGGCTGGTGGGCTTGCCACAGAAACTTCGGAACTAGACTTCGGAACTAGACTTCAGAACGGCCGGTGGACTGGAGAAAGCCGCGGCCGGCAGGCTTGACTGAGGAACGGCCAACGGTGGGGTCCCCGATCGGGATCGGGATCGGAGGCTCTCCAGACACTGGATGACTGCCTCCTTCCAGTCGAGGTTGGTGGTGTCTGGGAGCTCCGCGGGGCAATGGTAAGTAATCCCAATCCGGAACAGCGTCATGAGGGTTTCCCCCACGAATGCCCTCGCGTAGACGATTGGGTCGGGGTTCGCTTGTGCCACGGCGATTAACCTCGCTCCTTCCTCCATTGATGTCGTCATTGTCAGTAACGGGTCTTGGATTCTGTCATGGGGTTGTGGTTGTAGAGGATGCGCACGACGAAGGAGTAGGAGTAAAGGAGTCTTTTTGATCAGCATCAACCACGTAAACCATTGAAAAATAACATTAATCCAAGACAAAGAAATCGACAGAAACTGAGGGCTTATGAAGACAGGAAACCTAAGGAGCAAACGAGATGATTAACACCAACGCAGGTGATCTAAATGAACAAAGATTAACTAATTACGAGAACAGGAAACAGGAATTAGACCAAATTGGGGCAAACAGAAACTAAACGGAAACACACGCGTGACATCAATAAAGCCCTACCTACACCTAACCCTACTGCTATACCCTATAAACACTAAATATATGTGAGGTACTTTATTGAAAATAAATGCCTTTCCGATCTGATATGTGATGGGAAAAGGGAAAAGAATGTGAGTTGAACAAGTTTGGCAAAAGGTGGATTCTACTTGCGTCGAACGCTTTAGAAGTTATCACGAGTCTCCCTACGCCACTGCTACTGTTGTTGAATATGCGTTTTTTTTTATTGATGTCTATTGAAAGCAGACATATGTGGGTGCAGCTACTGTACTGTAAATAGCCTCTGCCAACAAGGTGGGCTAATTGCACTTAAAAGACACTCCATATTTGGAACTGTTTTTGTTGGTGATATAGAGCAAATCAGAAATACTGTCCTTTAATGTAAGTCACTTAATATTAACTTCTTGTATTTGAATTGCGTAAAATCAGTTATCACATTTGCAGTCGTGCTAACATTCGGGAAAACGGCACACTTCTTGATTGAAATTGCTTAACTATACCATATGTTATAAAAAATATTAAAAAAAAACTCATACAGAGAAATGTCACTAGCTCTGCGTGAGAAAATGTATGTGTGGCGTGAAAACTTTACAATAAGATGCTTTTTCAAGATTAGATGTTCCATTAAAGCTGAGGGAAGTTTTGTTGCAGGGAACAAAATTGCACTGCATTGTCATGTTACGACCTTTTCCACATTTGTCAGTAAAATTGTCTTTGTATTACCTTGACAAAAACACATTATGCGCTTGACTGCCTGATTTTTTTCCCTGCATTTTTGTGAGTTCTGACTAGCGTCTTAATTCTGCCGGTTGCTATTTGAACAGGCTGCACACATTTTTTTAAAGAGTCAGGGAATCACCAGTTGCCTCATTAGTTAAAAAATTCCAAACATTATACATTAATATTAAAATGAAATAAATGACATTTAAATTCAAAGTAGTCACTTTAGTAATCTAAAATACTTTTCAGATGTAACTGTTATTTGATTACCACCAATTTAAAAGGTAATTATAACGAAATACAGTTACTCATATTTTGTGTTTTAAATACATAATGATGTTACGTGTATTTCGTTAATCCCCAACCCCGAATATTAGTGCTAGTGATGTTACGTTCGTGAATGAATCGTTCTTTTTGAACGAATCTTTTAGGTGAACAAATCGTTCTCGTTCATGAAATCCATTGACTCATATTTCTCGTTCACTGATATTCCTCCCTCCATAGCAGCACGGCGCTATTAGCAGCGCATGCGCAGATCAGTGAACCGGGTAGCTCTGTGAACTGTTTCATCCTGTCAAAGAATGATTAAACCTCGAGCCAATAGCCTTCGAGTATGAGATGTGACGGAGCATGTGATTTGTTGAATGTAGTGGACGAATACGCCCTCCACTGAACGAGTTTCTTTTTGAGTCTGAACGAGATCGAGGGATCTTCTCATTCATGAAAAAATGAAGCGCAGTTATAGGTACTGTGCACTACGCTTGTTTTTATATTCATATTTAGCATACAGAACATAACTCCATGTTTAATCCCCGATTTATGAATGTGTAAATGTCTGACCAAACAATAAAAATGTTAATTATGCAAGAAAACCTTGTGCTTTGGTCATCTGAACAGCTTATTTAGACTTTATTTATTGAATGTAGATTATGCACACATTTTAATAAAGCCAAATCAGTTTTATGTAATAAGTAAATACGTTCATTGACATAAGACACTCTTTTTCGACACCTACTGGCATATTTATGTAATATGAAGAAATGTTCACTGAACGAAACAGTGAACAAATAATTTTGGTGAACGAACTGAAAATGAACGAATCTCTTGAAAGAATCTAAATTTCCACCACTAATTATTGCTAATAGTATAAATTAGATGCCAGGTATATTATATGTTCTTTTAAGATTAATTTATGACTCTGGATAATCTGGATTTATTTTTTTGGGGGTTTATAGATTATAATATAGATTATAGAAAAATATAGATCATAGAGATCATGATTCCCCCATTAGACAAACAAACAAGGTAATATGGGCTAGTATCGGTTTTGTTCTATTAATGTTGTTTAATGTTATAAATTAGTCTATTTATAAATGTCCAAAATGTTATGAGTCTATTTAAAATATTTGTTAATTTAAATAAATTCATTATGTAAAAAATCATTTGAAATGAATGAATGAAGACTTGTTTCATCTGGAGTTTTTGAACGAATACATTTTAACAGTCACTGGTCACCCCTGCTGGCATATTAGTGTAATATCTTTATTTGTACTGTAAAATGAGTTTAAAATGTCATTTACTCATTTTGATGCCGTAACTTCAGTGTTTATATCCAGACTACTTTTATCCCTATACTTTTGTTATTATTTGATGTTTGCAATATTGTGGTTGAAATCGCTGTGTCAAACAAGCTTACATGACCGCTGCTGTCACGCCCTTGGACTGCCCCTGTGTTCCTATCTTGTGTTTTGCTCCCCATGTGCTCCTCATGACCCAGTTTTTCCTGTGTTTGATTGTGTTCATTTGGTTCAGGTGTTTCTTGTTGATTCCCTCGTTTAGTTCCAGTTATTTAAGCCCAGTGTTTTCCTGTGTCTAGTGTTTGGTGTCTAACGTCAATCCCCATGCTACGTGTGTGTTCCTTCCTGTGAGTCTTCATTTGGTTGAATAAAGAATGTTCCCTGTGATATTCTCCGTCGTCTCCATGCTCCATCGTTCCTCATAGTAGCAGTAGTGACAGAACACTGAACAGTAGAACAGTAAGCAGCGGCCCTTCTCCCTGTTTTTATTTCCGTTTTTGAAAGTCTTTTTTTTCTCTCACTGATGTAATGGAAGCCGCCACAAGATTCGCCGCCCTAGCCCACAAGAATCTTCCATTTGTAGAATTTGCCTGGGAATTCGGCAGGCTCGCTGAGAGGACGGCATTAGATGACGCCACGCTTAATTCATTGTTCTGGATCGGGGCCAATTACCATCGCCCCGTGGAGAGCGTCTGGCCCCGATCCAGAACCAGTGCTGCATCAAGCCCGCCAGCCGCTCTGTTGTCAAGCCCGGCTACTGCACTCTAAAGCCCGCCGGCCGCTCCTACGTCAAGCCTGCCGGCAGTTCCATTGTCAAGCCCGCCGGCCAATTCACTCCCAAGGCCACAGCTGACAGCAGCGGTCTCCTTCACCTCTGCTCAAAAGAGGAGAATGCGGAGGAATAGACTGTGGGCTCCAGCCCCTGAGTCCGCTCAACTGTCGGCTCCAGCCCCTGAGTCCACTCAAGTGTCAGTTCCAGCCCCTGAGTCCGCTCCAGTGTCGGCTCCAGTGTCGGCTCCAGCCCCTGAGTCCGCTCCAGTGTCGGCTCCATCTCCTGTTCCCACGTCCAGCCCAGAGAGGGCTCCTATTCCTACATCTAGTCCAGAGAGGGCTCCTATTCCCACGTCCAGACCAGAGAGGACTCCTGTTCCCAAGTTAACCCCAGAGAAGACTCCTGTTCCCATGTCCAGCCCAGAGAGGGACCCTATTCCCAAGTCAAGCCCAGGGAGGGCCGCTGCTCCTATGTCAGGCCCACGGAAGGCCTCAGAACCCGAAATCTTTCTCAAGGAATTTTTTTTGGGGGCTATATGGCTCCGGCCGTAGAGGCCGGGCTGAGTGCCGAGGCCAAGGCCACGGAGGCCGCTCCCCCATGGCCCCCTGAACTGTCTGCTCCGCCATGGCCCCCTGAACTGTCTGCTCCGTCATGGCCTCCTGAACTGCCTGATCCGCCAAGAGTCCTGGAACGGGTACCGCCCTGGGGGCTGTCCGTCCTGTGTAAGCCTGTCCCTAGAGGCTTCCGGAGCGCCCACCCGCCCCCTCTCCCCATTGGAAGTTATGAGGCACTTGGATGCGCCTTCCAGGAGGGGGAGGTAATGTCATGCCCTTGGACTGCCCCTGTCTTGTGTTATGCTCCCCATGTTCTCCCTATGACCCAGTTTCTCCCGTATTTGATTGTGTCCATTTGGTTTAGGTGTTTCTTGTTGATTCCCTTGTTTAGTTCCAGTTATTTAAGCTCAGTGTTTTCCTGTGTCTAGTGTTCGGTGTCTAACGTCAATCCCCGTGCTACATGTGTGTTCCTTCCTGTGAGTCTTTATTTGGTTGAATAAAGAATGTTCCCCGTGATATTCTCCGTCGTCTCTGCGCTCCTTCGTTCCTCACAGTAGCAGTCGTGACAGCTAAATTTTCAGCCGAAATATTCTGGTGTGATCAAAATTTTAAAGGTTTACTAGACATAGTGGAATCATTGTCATTCAGGAACAAGATTACATGTGTTTGAATCAAGATTTTAATGATTAATCGTGCATTTATATTGCCCTATAGGCTATGTTTTTGTATGTCATATTTGTACCAGACCTCAGAAGTAACCCAGACCCAGCCCCCCACCTCCCCTCATCTTTGTGCTCAATTTGCTCTTCTCTCCCCACACAGAGCCAGATGTGATCGAGAATCTCATAGTGCTTGAAATCACAACATCATCTTGGTTTCTGACATGGGATGAACCAGTTGGAAATGGATCTTTTTTTAAACTTCAGTGGACTGATGATAAAACAAATAGAAAATCAACAACTACTAACACTTCGTATCACATCACTGGTCTGACTGCTGGAGTCAGTTACACATTCTGCATCATTGTTGTGGCAGCAGATAAATCAACAGAAGGCGATGCTTTCTGCATCTCACAATTTACTAGTATGTAACATTATAAAATATCTGGTCTTTTATATATAGTTTAAGGGGGTCATATGATGCGATTTCAAGTTTTCTTTTGTCTTTGGAGTGTTACAAGCTGTTTGTGCATATGTAAGATCCTTAAAGTTGCAAAGACTAAAGTTTCAAACCCAAAGAGATATTCTTTATAAAAGTTGACTTCCTAAAACGCCTCAAACACGCCCCCACAAATCTACGTCCCTGTGTTGGAAGATTTGCATGACACCGCCCAGATGTTTACGCAAAGAAAGAAGGCATAACTTTTTACTTTTGCTGTAGTATTGTTGCCGCCGCCACCATGTTGTGGAGATGCTGTGTTTCCTAAAATGGTAAGGGGCGTAACATTTCCGTCACACACTTAAGGTATTCGGCCAATCACAACGCACTGGATAGCTTGCCAATCAGAGCACACCGCGCTTTTCAGAACGATGAGCTTTGTAAAAATCGATGCATTTCAGAAAGGAGTGGCACAGAGGGGCAACAGTAATGTACAGTATGCAGAAAATAGTGTGTTTTTGAACCTTGAACTGTGTAAATACATTGCATTACACCAAATACACCAAATAATGTTATTTTTAGCATCATCATATGACCCCTTTACATTAATTGTCTGACCCACCAATATTTTTTCTAGTAATTTGTAAAAGCAATGTAAAGCTATGTACTCAAGTTACAGTGTAAACATCAATCTATTACTTACTGATTTAGCCCACCAGTTCACCTTTCCTCCTATATGTTTATACTTTGTGTCCTTTGTGTTTTTGTTTTATTTTTAGATTAACATTTATGACTTGACCTTCTCTCCCCTCACAGAGCCAGATGTAATCAGGAATTTTACAGTGTCTAAAATCACAACATCATCCATGTTTCTGACATGGGCTGAACCATTTGGAAATAGATCTTTCTTTAAACTTAACTGGACTGACGAGAATTTGGACTTGAACAGAAATGCAATAGAAACTAATAACACTTCCTATCACATCACTGGTCTGACTGCTGGAGTCAGTTACACATTCTGCATCACTGCTGTGGCAGCAGATCAATCAACAGAAGGAGAAACTGTCTGCATCTCAAACTATACCAGTATGTAAAACTATAAAATATCTGTTTTGTGCTACATAGTACATTATCAGAATTATGCCTTTCACCTTTTTTAGTCTGTTATTCATTTGTTTCCCCCATATGTATTTTATATTTCACTTGTGTCCTGATTGTTAAGAAAAATAAAATAAAAGAAATTGACATTTGTGAATTGCTCTTCTCTCCTGTACACAGAGCCAAATGTGATCAAGAATCTTGTGTCTAAAATCACAACATCATCTGTGTTTCTGACATGGGATGAACCAGTTGGAAATAGATCTTTCTTTAAACTTCAATGGGCGGATGATAAAACAGATGCAACTACTAATACTTCCTATCACATCAGTGGTCTGACTGCTGGAGTCAATTACACATTCTGCATCACTGCTGTGGCAGCAGATCAATCAACAGAAGGAGAAACTGTCTGCATTTCACAATTTACCAGTATGCAAACTTATAAAGTACATGTTTCATACTAGACATCTAATAATCCAAAAATGAGAAAAGACAAAGAAATGAACAAAACTGGGTGTATAAATACAAAGGGCAAATGAGGGGGGGAAACAAGGAACAGGCAGGGCTAATCAATTAAGAAATTAGTAACAAACAAATGAGAACATTCTTAGAAACCTAGAAACCAACAAAGCAGGTACAAAAATACATGGAAGTGGACACCGGGATCAACAGAATGAGAAAACCTGAAAATCATGAGTCTCTTAACTCAAAATAGGAATAAACATTATATTGATTTCTGACCCACCAATATTTATTTTCAAGTAATTTGTAAAAGCACTAGAGTTATTCCCATTTCAAGCACTCTTTTATGCTGTTTTTTTCTTTTTAGTAGAAATATCATTCAAAGCTTATGTTAAACAATAAATATAAAAGAACTGCCTTACCCCTGCCAGTCTATTGTTCGTTAATTTGGCCCACCAGTTCATGTTTCATCCTTTATGTATTTCTTCTTTGCTTGTGTCTTGTGTGATGTTTTTTTCAAATCATCAATTATGACTTGCCCTTCTCTCCCCACACAGAACCAGATGTGATCAGGAATCTCAGAGTGAACAATATCACAACATCATCTGTGTTTCTGAGTTGGGATGAACCAGTTGGAAATAGATCTTTCTTTATAGTTCAATGGGCTGATGATAAAACAGATGCAACTACTAATACTTCCTATCACATCACTGGTCTGACTGCTGGAGTCAATTACACATTCTGCATCACTGCTGTGACAGCAGATCAATCAACAGAAGGAGAAACTGTCTGTATCTCACAATTCACTAGTATGTAGAATAAAAAAATTATTTCTTGCTATATAGTAGTAACCATGTAAAACTATAAAATGTCTGTTTTGTGCTACAAAGTATGCTATAAGAATGATTCACATTTACTCCTCTGTCTATTTATATTTCACTTGTATCCTGATTGTTAAAAACAGAAAAAAAGAAAAGAAGAAAAAAGAAAAACTTGACATCTGTGAATCTCCATACAAAGCTCACGTTAAAGTAGTAGTTAAAATACTGCCTTCCCCCTTGTCAGTCTATTGTTCGTTAATTTGGCCCACCAGTTCACGTTTCATCCTTTAAGTGTTTCTACTTTGCTTGTGTCTTGTGGTTTTTTCAAATCATCAATTATGACTTCACTGAAAAAAAAAAAATCTGTAAAATTTACGATAAAAAAACGGCAGCTGTGGTTGCCAGAATTTTACTGTAAAAATATGGTAGCAGCGTTTTAGGTTTTACGGTTATAACTTAAATTTACAGTTAAATAACGTAATTTAATTAACTGATATAATGTTAGTATACCAACCCACTGAAGTACTGAAATCTGTTTTGTATCTTTGTAATACACTGCACCAAAAGCAGGTGGTCATGAGAAAATCACATGATAAACCAAAGCATATCACAAGCAGCTTTTAAATATTAACATGTATAGAAGGTGCACAGTGTCATTCACACAAACACTAAAAACCATCATGGTAACACACATGAAACTGAAATAATGCAATAAATATTAATTGAACAACATTAGATGTAACATACAACCCTAATGTACAAAACTGATAAGAAAATAACTAAGAAGAAACATAGTTATCTCAACAACAACAAAAAAAACATCAAATTTGGAATGTCAATTTACGGTTATTCACTGTAAATTATTAAATCTTTTCACTTCCAAAAACAGTATACTACCGTAAAATTTACATGTACAGTCCAATACAGTTTTTCACCATATATAGAAGGGAAACTTACCGTTAACCATTTAACAGGTTTTTATTGTAGCATTTTTACAGTCTTTTACCGTTAAATTCACTGTCATTTTTTACAGTGTTGCTTCTTTCTCCTAAACACAGAGCCAGATGTGATCAGGAATCTCAGAGTGACCAATTTCACAACATCATCTGTGTTTCTGACATGGGATAAACCAGTTGGAAATAGATCTTTCTTTAAAGTTCACCGGACTGATGATAAAACAAATAAAACTACTACTAACACTTCCTATCACATCAGTGGTCTGACTGCTGGAGTCAATTACACATTCTGCATCACTGCTGTGGCAGCAGATCAATCAACAGAAGGAGAAACTGTCTGCATCTCACAATTCACAAGTATGTGAATAAAGAATAAAAAATCTAACTTTCTTGCTATGTACAGTAGTAGTAACTATGTGAAACTATAAAATGTCTGTTTTGTGCTACAAAGTATAAGAATTATTCATATTTCCCCATTGTATGTATTTATATTTCACTTGTGTTCTGATTGTTAAAAAAAAGAAAAGAAAAGAAACAAAAAAAACACAACATTTGTGAATCTTCATACAAAGCTCATATTAAAGATTAAAAATCAAAACACTGCTTTAACATTTGTCAGTCTATTGTTCGTTATTTGGCCCACCAGTTCACGTTTCATCCTTTATGTATTTCTACTTTGCTTGTGTCTTGTGTGATGGTTTTTTCAAATCATCAATTATGACTTGCCCTTCTCTCCCCACACAGAACCAGATGTGATCAGGAATCTCAGCGTGAACAATATCACAACATCATCTGTGTTTCTGACATGGGATAAACCAGTTGGAAATAGATCTTTCTTTAAACTTCACCGAACTGATGATAAAACAAATAAAACTACTACTAACACTTCCTATCACATCACTGGTCTGACTGCTGGAGTCAGTTACACATTCTGCATCACTGCTGTGGCAGCAGATCAATCAACAGAAGGAGAAACTGTCTGCATCTCAAACTATACCAGTATGTAAAACTATAAAATGTCTGTTTTGTGCTACAAAGTATAAGAATTATTCATATTTCCCCATTGTATGTATTTATATTTCACTTGTGTTCTGATTGTTAAAAAAAAGAAAAGAAAAGAAACAAAAAAAACACAACATTTGTGAATCTTCATACAAAGCTCATATTAAAGATTAAAAATCAAAACACTGCTTTAACATTTGTCAGTCTATTGTTCGTTATTTGGCCCACCAGTTCACGTTTCATCCTTTATGTATTTCTACTTTGCTTGTGTCTTGTGTGATGCTTTTTTCAAATCATCAATTATGACTTGCCCTTCTCTCCCCACACAGAACCAGATGTGATCAGGAACCTCAGAGTGAACAATATCACAACATCATCTGTGTTTCTGAGATGGGATGAACCAGTTGGAAATAGATCTTTCTTTAAACTTCACCGAACTGATGATAAAACAAATAAAACTACTACTCACACTTCCTATCACATCACTGGTCTGACTGCTGGAGTCAGTTACACATTCTGCATCACTGCTGTGGCAGCAGATCAATCAACAGAAGGAGAAACTGTCTGCATCTCAAACTATACCAGTATGTAGAATTAAAAAAATCTATTTCTTGCAATATAGTAATAACTATGTAAAACTACAAAATGTCTGTTTTGTGCTACGGAGTATGTTATAAGAATGATTCACATTTCCCCCATGTGTATTTATTTTTCACTTGTGTCCTGATTGTTAAAAACAGAAAAGAAAAGAAAAACTCACATTTGTGAATCTACATACAAAGCTCACGTTAAAGATTCCAAAACAAAATACTGCCTTCCCCCTTGTCAGTCTATTGTTCGTTTTTTGGCCCACCTGTTCACGTTTCATCCTTTATGTATTTCTACTTTGCTTGTGTCTTGTGTGATGGTTTTTTCAAATCATCAATTATGACTTGCCCTTCTCTCCCCACACAGAACCAGATGTGATCAGGAACCTCAGCGTGAACAATATCACAACATCATCTGTGTTTCTGAGATGGGAGGAACCATTCGGATATAGATCTTTCTTTAAACTTCACCGGACTGATGATAAAACAAATAAAACTACTACTAACACTTCCTATCACATCAGTGGTCTGACTGCTGGAGTCAGTTACACATTCTGCATCACTGCTGTGGCAGCAGATCAATCAACAGAAGGAGAAACTGTCTGCATCTCACAATTCACAAGTATGTAGAATTATAAAATCAAATTTTCTTACTATATAGTAGTGACTATATGTAAAACTATAAAATATGTTATAAATGTTATAAGAATAATGCCTTCCCCCTTTTTAGTCAATTGTTAGTTAATCTGTCCCACCAGTCGGCATCTCCCCCATATGTATGTATTTCACTTTTGTTCTGATTGTAAAAAAAATTAAAATGCTCTTCTCTCCCCAAACAGAGCCAAATATGATCATAAATCTAACAGTGTCTGAAATCACACCATCATCTGTGTTTCTGACATGGGAAGAACCAGTTGGAAATAGATCTTTCTTTAAAATTCAGTGGACGGGTGATAAAACAAACGGAAGTTCAACAACTAGTAACACTTCTTATCACATCACTGATCTGACTGCTGGAGTCAGTTACACATTTATCATCACAGCTGTTGCAGCAGATCAGTCAACAGAAGGAGAATCAGTGGTTACCTCAAAATATACTAGTATGTTTTCCAACTAAATGTTTCCTGATTTTTCTAGCCAGATACTCATATTATTGACTGATTCCTTTCAAATATATATACATCTTCACTACATTAGGATTTCAGCATTCACATTTTAATTCCCAAATATCTGTTATTTTTCACTCACAGAGCCTGACGTTATAATGAACCTCACAGCTGATGATATTACAACATCCTCTGTCTTCTTAAACTGGACTAAACCGAATGGTCAAAGCTCCCGTTATCGTGTAGAATATGAAGATAAGAATGTGATCACTGAAAACACCTCCATCAATATAAATGATCTGATTCCTGGAGCACAGTACACATTCAGAGTGTTTGCAGTTGCAGCTGATCATTTGACCGAGGGAAGAGCCAATCAGATTTCACTGTATACCAGTAAGAGCTCTGATTAGATGTTTAATCTGAGAGATGCTTGAAAACAGCTCATATTTACTTGCATTGAGCAGAACACTGTACAGCAACTTCTCACTGAGTTCTGGCCTTATTACAATTGTTTTATCAATTCATAATGGCACAACTCATACTTACTCATATTTACAGTCATACTTTATTTAATTCCCCTTTCATCAACATGTATGAATTGCTCTTCTCTCCCCACACAGAGCCAGGTGTGATCAGGATTCTCAAAATTACCGAAATCACAACATCATCTGTGTTTCTAAAATGGAATGAAACAGTTGGAAGTAGATCTTTCTTTAACCTTAATTGGAGTGATGGTAAAACATCCAACCATACAATAACCAATAACACATGGTATAACATCACTGGTCTGACTGCTGGAGTCAATTACACATTTATCATCACAGCTGTGGCAGCCGACAATTCAACAGAAGGAGAAACTGTCTGCATCTCAAACTATACCAGTATGTATAATGATAAAGTATCTGTTCTTTGCTAAATAGACTGTTTAAACAAACTGACCCAAATTTTTTCTACTAATATAATTTTATTAGTAGCTACTTGTTTTAATGTGAGGAACCTAAAACATATGTGTTCGGTCACACTTTAGGGACCAATTCCCACCATTAACTACGACTTTTGCCTCAATAAACTCCTCTAATTTGCTGCTTACTAAGAGTTATTAAGGTAGTTGTTAAGTTTAGGTCTGGGGTAGGATTAAATGATCCAAAATGTGGTCATGAAGAATAAGGCTTTAATATGTGCACTAATAAACAGCCAATATGCTAGTAATATGCATGTTAATAAGTAACTACTTAAACATGAGAATTCGTCCCTAAACTAAAGTGTTATTGCATGTTCTTAGTTGTACACATTGACTATGTTTTTATTGTCATAACCTATTAATCCTCAGCTTTGTCGGCATCTTATTTTAGCACGGAAAATTGTACAGTGTACGTTTGATTCTCACAAATTCTGGTGGAACTACATGTGCCATGTAATTGTATAATTACAATTCCCACTTTCACCAACTCATTTATTTTTCTTTTCCCCACACAGAGCCAGATGTGATCAAGAAACTCAGAGTGACTGATGTCACAAAATCTTCAGTGTCTCTGACATGGAATGAACCAGCTGGAAATAGAGATTTTTTTAGAATTCAATGGAGTGAGAAAAGGAAGTATGTAACAACTACTAACACTTCCTATCACATCACTGGTCTGACTGCTGGAGTCAGTTACACATTTATCATCACAGCTGTGGCAGCCGACAATTCAACAGAAGGAGAAACTGTCTGCATCTCAAACTATACCAGTATGTATAATGATAAAGTATCTGTTCTTTGCTAAATAGACTGTTTAAACAAACTGACCCAAATTTTTTCTACTAATATAATTTTATTAGTAGCTACTTGTTTTAATGTGAGGAACCTAAAACATATGTGTTCGGTCACACTTTAGGGACCAATTCCCACCATTAACTACGACTTTTGCCTCAATAAACTCCTCTAATTTGCTGCTTACTAAGAGTTATTAAGGTAGTTGTTAAGTTTAGGTCTGGGGTAGGATTAAATGATCCAAAATGTGGTCATGAAGAATAAGGCTTTAATATGTGCACTAATAAACAGCCAATATGCTAGTAATATGCATGTTAATAAGTAACTACTTAAACATGAGAATTCGTCCCTAAACTAAAGTGTTATTGCATGTTCTTAGTTGTACACATTGACTATGTTTTTATTGTCATAACCTATTAATCCTCAGCTTTGTCAGCATCTTATTTTAGGACGGAAAATTGTACAGTGTACGTTTGATTCTCACAAATTCTGGTGTAACTACATGTGCCATGTAATTGTATAATTACAATTCCCACTTTCACCAACTCATTTATTTTTCTTTTCCCCACACAGAGCCAGATGTGATCAAGAAACTCAGAGTGACTGATGTCACACAATCTTCAGTGTATCTGACATGGAATGAACCAGCTGGAAATAGAGATTTTTTTAGAATTCAATGGAGTGAGAAAAGGAAGTATGTAACAACTACTAACACTTCCTATCACATCAGTGGTCTGACTGCTGGAGTCAGTTACACATTCTGCATCACTGCTGTGGCAGCAGATCAATCAACAGAAGGAAACACTGTCTGCATTTCACAATTTACCGGTATGTAAAATGATCAAATATCTGTCCTCTTCCCCTTTGTGCAAATCTTGTACAAAACTCCCAAAGTAACTTTTAATATAATGTTGTGACTCTCAATGTTACTAACGCCATCAGAAAATTACATAATACCCATAATGTGTTTTTTAAGGATAATCTATTGCCTCTTAGTGTATCATCTTTTCATTAAGTGATCCGGATAATATAATGAACAAGGTTTTATTAATAAAAAAACATGTTTAATTATATTATGTAATAATTCTCATGTAGATTCCCCTGAGTCTCATACTCCACTGATTGTTGGCGTAGTGTTGGCAGTGATCTGTTTTCTCTTCATCATCACTCTCATTCTCTTCTTCTATTCAAGAAGGTGAGTTGCCATTGTCATCAGAGAAGTAAATACTGGATATATTTTAAGATACAAAAGTCTTTCAGATTCATTTTAGTAACATTTCTTTATTACTCTCTATTACAGACAAACCAAAAAACAATGTCCCGACATCCCTGTACACACCATTAGGTAACATTGTTTGAGATGTTTACAGTAAAAAATTTTCTTTGACAAAACTTAAAATTGTTAATGCATTAATTTTTTCTTCTATTTCCAGCAATAAAATGTAAGTAACTGTTTCATTATTAATCTATTCATTTTTAATGTTGAAACATTATTATTTTACACTTTATTGTATATTTTTTTTACGTGTTTTTTTATGGTACACAGTAATGTTGCTTTGAGAATAGAGGATTATGAAGAGTACTTTAAGCAGAAACATGCAGATTCCAACTGTGGTTTTGCTGAAGAGTATGAGGTACACATGAGAAACACAAATATGTATTTTTTTTTAATTTACACACTTCTTCCTATGACAATATATTATCAAACAGTTTTACTCTGGACTTGTCACAGAAATTAATTTAGAAATTAGTGTTTTCAAAATCTAGATCTAAAGAAGTGCTGTGTTGTTGCAGGAGTTGAAAACAGTTGGAACGGCACAGTCCAAAAACACTGCCCTGGCTATTGAAAACAAGCCGAAGAACCGTTACAGCAATGTGCTACCTTGTGAGTAGACTGACTGTTGCATGTTGTACTAAAAGGTGGCATGAGTTTTCCCCAATCACAGGCTTCAATCTCTAGCTGACTGATAGATTGTACCCAGACTATTCACACTGAAGTCACATTGCAGAAAGTCAGATACATTTTCAGTTAATTTCCTGAGGTGCAGAGCCAAAGCACAACCAAAATAATGTTCTCCTGCAAGATGCATAGTTTATTTTGTTAACCGCTAGAGGGCCAAAAGTTGCATGCTGTAGGTTTAAAGAAATAAACAAAAATGAAGAACAGAGAATACATTCAATGTAGACTCAGGATTATGATTATCTAAACTAGACACAGGTAATAACAATCAGAAATCAAGAAAAATAAGAAATGAATGAACAGGAAATGTATACAGACAATATGTGACAGAAATGATCAAAATTTTAAAAAAGGGCTTGGAGTATAACAGAACATGATTGGTATGATGCTTAGTGTTGGGAAGGTTATTTTGGAAATGTAATAGGTTACAGATTACAAGTTACCCTATTTAAAATGTAATAAGTAGTGTAACTGTTTCAATTACTTTATTAAAGTAATGTAACTGATAACATTGGATTACTTTTTGATTACTTTTCTAAATTTCTAAATACAATTGATATTCAAACTATATTCATTAAGATGTGAATTAAAAAATTTTTTTTACTATATGGCTACTCTTTTTAAGGCATAATTTTTATTGTATTTACTTTCTGGATCATTCTCTTAGGATCTCCTCCCTTCTGTGTGGATCCCTGTTAATTTTCTGTCTATATTACTCTTCCACTAATTTCTCTCCCCCAGTTCTCTCTGTCTCAAAAACAAAGCATCACATTTTATACTTATTTTCATGACACTTTATAACAGTACAAGTTTTCTGTAAAAACATCAGAAAATTGTTAAATGAATGTAATTATTGCATTTAAGTACACTGAAAATGATCAAAAAATAATAAAAAGGAGTTAAACAAATCTTATTTAATTATTTAAAATTATTTTTAAAGAGACCTTGTCATCTGGTGTGACTGTACAGGCCTATCTGTCACACCAAAGGACGTTTCAGCCTTATTCTGTCAATTAATGATCTTGCTATTCCGAGCTAACCTGTCGTTAGCGGTAAGCAAGACACATTTGCAGAATTTTCCATAATTATGTAGTTTAACATGTAGTGGTTCCAAAAAAGTTAAATATTTGCACGATTATGAGACAAAAATTTACCATGTGCATGTCATCATCAAGTTCCTATGTTTTCAGAAATGTATGGATGAAAGAAATTATTGCCATTTACTAAAATAGACACTTGTACAATTATGCCGGAGGTGTTTATTAACATTTTTATGCTTTTCTTTTTCATTTATAAAAGTTAAACCATAGGACAAAAGTCGGTGATGACCGACGAATTGGGATCTCGCCAGAGAAACCAATCCACTACGAGTGTAAACTAAACTAGCCAATGCACATTGGCATGCGATTATTGCATCCAGCTGCCGCTGATCACAGCGTGAGTATAAGAGGCAGCAGGTGCACCGCATTTGCCGGTGACCCGGCAGCTCAGCGGTGGTACAGCAACTGTGGCGATGGAACGCGACATCTCCGTTCCCTCCTTCAGGGAACGAGGGTTACATACGAAACCGAGACGTTCCCTTTCAGTCAGTCACTCTCGACGTCACTTCGGTGATGATCGAAGAATTGGGATCCCTACCAACACGCCACAGGTGCTGCCCCCTCCTGTGTAGGCCTCCTGATCCTTCCTATAAGGCAGACGATAGGACCGGGCTCTACACAGAGAAGGTCAACTACAGTTGTTCCTCGCAACCCAACAGTAGGACTTGGATAACACTGGGAAAGCGTGCCCTTCCATTTGGAAGAGGACACACTGTAGAGTCACCTCCTCCCAGAGGGGGTTAAGTGACATTTACTCACGTGGAGTAACCCCGAGGGGCCCTACTGCACATGGAAGTCTCTGAGATGGCTCAAGGCTGCTTCATTTAGAGATGGCTGAACGTGGTCTGCCAGGGGAAACACGGCCCTAGTAATTGTACCGTGGAAATACACATTTGGGGGCCAGCTGTGTGCCAGTGCGTCCGTACCGAGAATTGCCTCGGTTAGGGAGTAGAACCACTGGCAGTGGGTGGTTTCTGGAGATGCAAACAGGTCTACCTGAGCAACTCCAAACCGTCTTCAGATCAGCTGAACCGCCTGGGGGTGGAGTCTCCACTCTCCTGGAAGTGCTGCTCGAGACAGCTCGTCGGCTGCCCCGAAGGCGCCCTCTGAGGCGGTTCAGGGCAAGGCGTACTGCTAGCAACTCGAGGCAATTAATATGCCAACGCAGTTGGGGACCCGTGAAAACCCTGAGACTGCGTGCCCGTTGTATGTGGCCCCCCAGCAGGTGGCCGAGGCATCCGTGAATACCACAGCATGCCTGGATACCTGTTTCAGGGGCACTCCTGCCCGAAGAAACGAGGGATCTGACCACAGGCTGAAGGTTCTGCAGCAGGCCGGTGTAATCTGAACCTAGTGAGTACCGCGTCGCCACGCCCACCTCGGTACTCGGTCATGGAGCCAATGCTGAAGCAGTCTCATATGGAGCAGACCGAGCGGAACTACCACCGCAGCTGCAGCCATATGCCCCAGGAGTCTCTGAAAGAATTTCAGTGGGATCGTCGTCCTGCCTGATAAAGTCTTGAGGCAGTTCAGCACCAACTGAGCACGTTCCTGAGTGAGGCGTGCTGTCTGGCTGACCGAATCCAACTCCATGCCGAGAAAAGAGATCTTCTGCATTGGCACAAGTTTGCTCTTGTCTCAGTTGACCCGAAGACCCAACGGGCTGAGGTGTCTGAGCACCAGGTCCCTGTGTGTGCACAACTGATCGCGAGACAGTGCGAGTATGAGCCATTTGTCGAGATAGCTGAAAATGTGCACCCCCCGTTCTCTCAAAGGAACAAGGGCTGCCCACCACTTTTATTGGGCACAATGAAGTAAGGGCTGTAAAACCCAGACTACCGAGGGAATGCCCGTGTACCCCAAAGCGGCTCCACCATTGAGGGTGGTGAGAGCGAAGGAGCTACAAGATTTGTTTCAGGCAGTAAAAGGTGCCTTCCACGATCTTGTGAGCTCCTCCTGCGCCTCCGGGATGAATGGCACTGGAGGGGGGCGCTGAGAACCAGCGCGACCTCCACCGAGAAACCGCTCATCCAGCCTCAAAGGATCGGGACGTGGTGGAGGATTCCACACGAGCCCGACGTCCTTGGTGGCCCGGGAAAGCATAGCCGTCATCTCTGGGTCTGGCTCGGACAATGCTGTCACACCTGAAGGGGCAACGCAGCCGAGTCGTCATCCCCAGAGAGAGAGAGAGAGCCCTCCAATGCAGCGATTTATATCTGGTCTCGAGGGGGCGAACTGAAGGAAACGGCCGGCTTCCTCCACATTGTAGAGGGGCCAACATGTCCCTCCGGCCGCTGCACCGGCTGCGGAGTGCTTGAGGGGTGACGAACTCCCTCTGGGGAAGCCGTCACTGTGATCCTCAAATCACCTCTGACTCCGCCGGACACAGCGCCACCCCAATTGTCGAGACGAACACTGGATCGCGGCAGAGGGACCCCACCACGTTTGACATAACGGAGTCTTTCATGCAACTCCGAGATGGTCATGTCCCCACAAGGGAAACATGCACCATCCACGAACGCTTGCTCAGCATGCTCAATGGCCAGACACGTGAGACAGCGATCGTGACCGTCCCGAGGTGCCAGATAGCAACCGCACCCAGAAACGCACGGGTGATAAGACATCTTTAAAAAGACGCGATCACCCACATTGCTCTTTTAGAGAAATGCTATTTTTGTGCTTAAGCACGCAGGGGAGCTAGCCACCGTACACTCCTGGTGTGGCTGTCTGCACGAAGATGATTTCTGTTCTCGCCGTGCGACCGTGACCACCACTGCCGTGCCATAACGCCCATTCTCGCTTGTCTCTCTGCTTGCAACCCGAAGTAGAGAGCAGTAGTGATGCACTACCGCTTGGCTCCAAAGCGAAAGAATGAATGAATGCGATGCACCTGCTGCCTCTTATACTCACGCTGTGATCAGCGGCAGCTGGATGCAATAATCGCATGCCAATGTGCATTGGCTCATTTAGTTTACACTCGAAGTGGATTGGCCTCTCTAGTGAGATCCCAATTTCATCAATCACCGACGTGACATCAAAAGTGACTGACTGAAAGGGAACAACAGGTCCATGTTTACTGAATTTTAAATAACGACAATATTAATTATATTCATTTTTGTCTTGTGGGACAGTGAAAATGCCATGTCACGTCAAGAACCCAATTAAATTTTGTAATTTAGGTACATGTAAATAGTTACTTCCCAACACTGATGATGCTACAATGTAACCTTATATCCTTACATAAAATCAGATGCATAATTTTGAGTTCTTAATTAATAACTACTTTCTGATACTAATTGTATGTTTGCCTTCAACAGATGATGCTTCAAGAGTGAAGTTATCAATGTGTGGCAGTCCCTTTGATGACTATATCAATGCCAACTACATCCCAGTAAGCATATAAAGAGAAGTGGAAATTTCGGAAGCGTTTTTTTTATTGGTTATGTCTAAGCATGTTTTTCACTCTTCTTTTGTTCTTTATTTTTTTTTTAACAGGGCTATAATTCAAGAAAAGAGTTTATAGCAGCTCAGGGTCCACTGCCCGTCACAGTTAATGAATTCTGGAGAATGGTCTGGGAGAAGAATGTCTTCACCATAGTGATGCTGACCAAATGCAACGAGATGGGACGAGTAAGTTTTCATTGTGAAATATTATTATTTGGCATTTTTATGCCTTTATTTCGATAGGACAGAAGTTAGACAGGAAGCAACGTGGGGGAGAGATAGAAGAATGGATCAGAAAAGGTCCCCATCTCAGGACTCGAACTCTGGACGCCCAAAGCACAATGGCACTGAATGTTGGCGTGCTGCCTATGAGGGCTATCACCACCGACCATGACTATGACTAATAATATGTCACATATTATTAGTCACATTGAAAAGTGGTCAAATGTGAAAATGTATACTCAGAGAAAAGATAACCTGCACTCTGTCATTTTCTCCAGGTGAAATGTGAGAAGTACTGGCCATCAGGGACTAATCATTATCAAAACATCTCTGTGACAACCACCTCAGAGATAGAACTGGAGAGTTGGATCATAAGAGACTTCAGAATCAAAAATGTAAAGCAACACTTCCTGTACCTGATATCTCCATTTATTCCTTCAGTAGTATATAGGAGTGGATTTTGTTGTTGTTGTTGTTTTTAAATATTTTATTGTAATATTTTACAATAATATTATGGATAATTCTGTAGGTGAAAACAGCAGAAACTCGCTACGTACGTCAGTTCCACTTCACGGCGTGGCCGGATCATGGAGTTCCACAGACCACTGAAGTCCTCATTGACTTCAGACACCTGGTCAGAGAACACATGGACCAGTACTCGCGCCACTCTCCAACTGTGGTGCATTGCAGGTAAGTTCCTATTAACAAGCATTCACAAATTTACATTACAATGCAAACATCAAATTTGCCATTTGTTAGTTTAAACTTTTATTTTATTATTTGACTTTCACACTTTTTTAGTGCCGGTGTGGGAAGAACAGGGACCTTCACTGCCATTGACCACCTGATCTTCCAGATTGAAAGAGACAGCATGGTGGACATCTACGGAATTGTTAATGATATGCGCATGCACAGGCCTCTCATGGTGCAGACTGAGGTAAGATTTTCTGGGGATCAGTACAAGTTAAGCTTGTACCTCCTTTTAAAATGAAAGTAAGTGCAGCCAGCTTTTAGAGCAGAAATGCGAGGCTTATAATTTTGTAAAAGCACTTACTGTAAGAAAGCAGACTGAGCCAGATGATTCTTTATTGAACACATGGGTAAACAACAGGTGAATGGCAGTAGAAATCAGACACAGATGTAGAAGATGACACAATGATAATGCAGTTGGTAATGATGGTACACACAGAGGAACCATGAGGGAGTCATGAAGAGAACACTACTGAAGGGTAGTGCAATCAGAGAGTCCTCTATGTACTGTAAGACTAGACAATGAGGGTATGTGATGAGTATATATGGAGTCCTTGATGACCAGAGTGGAGAGGGGGCGGTCTGGTTGACCATGTCCCTGAGGAGCTGGATGGTTGGGATGATTGTAGTGGAACATGGTGAGTAGGGATGGTCCAGAATGTCACCTTGAGTGACCTACAGCGTTGGTCCGGGATGGTCCACAGATATGGGCCATTGTATTGAGGAAACTACTTTCTGCATGGAAGACAGAGGGCCTCATCATACACTAGACGCAATGCGATGCCAGGCACGACGCAAGTGTTTTTTTGCTATTTTTAGCCCGATGCAGTTATCATTTTCATGTCCAGTGCCACATTGTTTAAAGAGCAAATGCACTTGCACCCATCTGTTTGCCTATGGGTGTGCTGGTCTGAAAATGAGGTGTGTTCAGGCACATTGTTGGTGCGTTGCTATTTTAAAGCAACTGAAAACGATTACGCCATTGTCAATGGCGCAGTATTTTTTAGTATTGTTTATTTAAAGGGCGCGTTAGTAATATGCGCCTATAGGTGGGTGCACAATGCGTGTATACTCTGCTTATTATACACACAGGGAGACGTAGCGTTAACGTGCCAAATATTAAAAATGAAAAGATTACAATGTAAAAGATTATTATTGTGTACATAAAGATAAAATGCTTACATGTCATAATGGATAGTCATTGCATGTATCAGAATTACCTATTTGCAGTAATGATAAATGAAATTAGTCATCCCACG
This sequence comes from Sinocyclocheilus grahami, assembly GCF_001515645.1. NCBI lineage: Eukaryota > Metazoa > Chordata > Actinopteri > Cypriniformes > Cyprinidae > Sinocyclocheilus > Sinocyclocheilus grahami. The sequence goes on from NW_015505546.1 coordinate 1,225,790, forward strand.
CCTGCTTCACCTCAGGGTGCTTTGGTGGAATCCGGCTTGTCCCATAGATGATCTGCTCGTGTGCTTTAACCTCGCACACAAGAAGATCTGTTTCCTCTCTGGAGAATTGTTCAATCTTTGCTCTTGCAAATTCTGCCATGTAAATAGCGAATCCACAATGGTGCAAGTGCAACTGGCTTTTAAAGGGAATGGGAGATGAGACTCTGATTGGTTTATTGCACATTATACCCAAAACACACCCATGACTCATTAAGAGAAATTCCATAATGGTGCAACCTGGAATCCCTCTGTGATGCTAAACCTTCACCAGACCTGGTTGCCCTTGTTCTTCTCTAGATTATTCCATGCACTTCAGACCATGTGCTTAGATCATTAAAATAGGAAGTGACTCTAGAGCTGTTGATGTTGATGGCTGTAAATTCTGAGGAAACAGGGGATTAGGTATGATAGCCTGAAGAAAAACTGCCCAGCAGCTTGAAGAAAGCTTCCAGACTGCATATGAATTGTGGACTTGTGGACCACAATTGTGGACTATGTAGTTCCAGAAGACATGATGGAACAGTATTTGTGCAGTCTCAAATGATTTTGGTAACCCCTTTAAAAAAAACAGGTGGCAGGTCTTAGAGAAACAGTCAGTAGCCACCAGGACACAGGTTTGACTACTGAGGAAGGAACGTTGGTTGTGAAGTCCACCCCTAGATGTGACCATAGATGATGAAGTGTAGGCAGTGGAAGGAGCTTTCCAGCTGGAAGGCTGTGAGGTACTTCGGACATGGCACAACCTGGGCATAAGTGGACAAAGCTCTGGACATCATGCATCATCTGGACACATTCCAAGTTGGCACCACCAGTGCTTTGTTGCAGAAGGGCATACAAGTTTGGGTTGTCCCTGGATGCACAGAGCCCAGAGATGAGTGCAATGATTATTACACTTATTCTAGAACAATAGATTCTGGAGCAGACCCTGGAGAATCACTAAAATGGAATCTAGAGAAGAACAAGGGCAACCAGGGTGGGTGATGATGGGTGTTGATGTGAATGCCTTCTTTAGTTGCTGGAAGGATTGAGCCGCTTCAGATGGTGAGGGGAACGGCAATGGAGCTGAAGTTTCAGAACATGCATCTGTCAAAGTTTGAGAAGCTGAAGAACCATTCTTTATTTGTGGTTGGGGGTGGGTCAGGATTAGATAGCTTAGAATTTGTTTATGGTCCATCTGGACCAGGGGTGTCGAACTCAGTTCCTGGAGGGCCAGTAGCCCTGCAGAGTTTAGTTCCAGCCTTGCTCCAACACACATACCCATCTAATTTTCAAAAAAGCCTGAAGTACCTGATTAGCTGGATCAGGTGTGTTTAATTAGGGTTGGAGTTAAACTCTGCAGGGCTGTGGCCCTCCAGGGACTGAGTTTGACACCCCTGATCTGGACCAATGACTGCGTTTACACGGACATCAGTAATCTAATTATTTACCTTATTCTAAATAAGCCAATATTATGATTATGGTGTTTACATGAGTTGCTTTTAGAATATTCCTTTCATGTTACCGTTTTACATGTTATAGTACATAGTTCGATTAATGGCACACGTCATTACGTCCCCACATGACGCCATCCGACGTCCCCTCCAAAATTTCACACATAAACATATAGTTCATATTCGTGATGATGACATGTACAGTTTTGGGTGTTTCATATTTAATTTTATGAAAGCTTCAAATGCCGTTAATTATTTGTACGTGCATACAGACGACGGCGGTGTTGAAGTTCTTTTATTGGCCGTCAAATGGTTGACCACTGCCGTGTGTGTATCCTGTCGCAAAATGCGGCGAAAAGTCCTACACAACAGTAATAATGTGATTATGGTGTTTACATGTCTATTCTGCACTTCAGTAATGCGACTAAAATAGGAATACTCCACGTCTTAATTCGATTTCTGTTTACTTCGATTATGACTTTAGCCGGATTAAGGTAATCAAAAATCTCTGTTTACATGGTAGATTCTTAATCAGAGTATTGTCTTAATCGTATTAAAATCGTAGTAAATGTACTCAGTGATGGATCCAAAGCCCAAATTATTCTGTTGAATGTATTTTGTAGTATTTTAACTGTAAAGCTGTTTTAATAATCACTGTAGGATTTATGATGAGCTGTCACAGTGACAGAGTAAAATTGGATAAGACGTTACATAGAAAAGTAATAATAAGCTATTTTTTTCATATTGTATGTTAACAAGCGTATTGCTTACATCATGCAGATATTCTACTTAAATATATTACTTAGCCAAACACTGTGACCTTTTTTTTTTTTTTTTGGACGAACAAGGAGGAGTCAGTCGAAATTATCTGTCGTAATTAACATTATGAAACAAAAATAGTCGATTGAGCTTAACTCATACTAAACTGAGAATATTTCTTTTAGATGACATTTACATAAAAATTGGTGTTGACATTTGTTCTACAAAGAAACTGCCAAAGTAAGTTTTCATACTCAGACTCATATTTTTACACTATTTCTTTCTGTTTTCTACAACAGGAGCAGTATGTTTACCTCCACCAGTGTGCGTATGACATAATTCGATCAAGAACTGGAACCAACGTGGACTTAATTTACCAGAACGCAGCAGCTTTCAATATCTATCAGAATGTAAATTATCAAAAATCGTAAATGTCCATGGCCTCAAGATGGCCATTGTCCCACAATTATATATATATATATATATATATATATGTCCTTTACATGTAGCTGGATGTAATTTATTTCTTGCACAATACTCAAAACTTTTGAGTACTGTTTTAATTTGAATGAATACATTTAAAAGTTTACACTGGAAAAATACAACCATTTTCTATGATAATAATTTAAAGTAAACAGCAAGTAACTGTATTTATGATATTTCAATCAAGAGAATTTCAATCAAGAGATCTTTATTTTTTAATCTTTATGTCCAAAAGAGATCATTTTATAATATGACAATCTATTTACTGCAATATCAAACAACTGTATATTTTAGTAGTGACATGATTGGGGGCCTTGTGGGATCTCTAGTTTAAAAAAAAAAAAGTTTATATCTTCAATGTTATTTAGAGAAATATAATATATCATGCATCGTTTAAAAATTTAGAGCAGAACAAAATAATTTTCCTTTTTACACACAAGGCACTCTCAACCTATCAGTGTACACGATAAAAATGGAAATATTGTGTGCTGTTATAGTGATAATTAGAAATTAAGAAAATAGGACTGTTATGGTACAGTTTAGTTACTATTATGTTGTAGATTTTGCAGTGTGCATGAAGCTCAACCTGCTGTGCTGGATATGAGCATTTGCTTGGGAATTTTAATTTATGTTGCATTTTATTTTTATTCAGTTAGTTTTCAGCCTTCTAATTTGATAAGACAAGCAGCGTTGCAAGAGTGCTATGGCTAACTATCCAAATTATGTCTGAAATGTAAGTAACTCTACATTAATGTCCTATTTACTGCACATTTATTTAAAAGCACTCACACCTGCAACTGGGCTGTTATTATAGTAAGTATAGTTATTATAGTATAGTAAACTGGGATTAGCTGCACTCTGTGATATTGCTCAAACATATTTTATAAAGCACTGTTTAAGATATTTTAACTGTTTATACCTTTTTATGATCAATACTTGGAATACTTTTATTTAACATTTTATTTGTATTTGAACAATAGTGCACTAGCATCACTTTCACACTGGAGACTTGATGAAAATCACTGTCACTTGTTTCTGGCTTCTGTAGCTTTTGTGAACTTATTTGTGTGTATGGATGCTATTTACGAAGCTTCTTGTATGTAGTAAGTATCTTTACTGTAACTCTTTTTGGTTTTATCAAATGATGATCCATTCTTTGGGAATATTCTGATAAATGTCGGAAACAATTAACACATAATGAATAACAAATAAATTAATTTAAAAACTAGTAAGAGTACTCTGTTCAGTCAATCATTGTAGTGAGAACTTACAGTTCATATCTCCACTAGACATCTGACTAAAACCAGAGGCCACATAACATTTGTTGAGTAAAATTGAATTGATTTATTGTTATTTAACAAGTGCTCTATGCATTTCTCTTGCATTTATGCTGTAAAGACTTATGGCAGAATGTTTTTTTTATCCTTCTTCCACAAGAGAGCACAGAAGTACTCTGAAGGTATAATATACACTATATGTACAAAAGTTTTGGGGCACACCAATCAGACACATTGAAACAGGGGTATAAAAAAAATCACCCCATCATGCAGTCTGAATTTACATAAACATTATTTAGGAACAGCAGCAACTCAGCCACGAAGCACACGGCCGTGCAAAGTCACAGAGCAGGTCACAAATGCTGAGACAAATGGTGCGTAAAAGCTACCAAACTTCCACTGGCATTAATATCAGCACCAAAATTTCAGCAGGAACTGCATGGAATGGGTTTTCTTGGCCGAACAGCTGCACTCAATCAATCAATCAAATCAATATGTATTTATATTTTTAAAAAGTTGACGAAAGTGCTGCACAATATAAAAGACTACAATGAAGACATAACGGTAACACTTTATTTTAAGGATCAAATTTTAGCTATTAATTAGTTGCTTATTAGCATGCATATTACTAGCATATTGGCTGTTTATTAGTACTTATAAAGCATATATTAATGCCTTATTCTGCATGACCGTATTTTAGATCCCTTAATCCACCCCATACCTAAACATAACAACTAACTTACTAACTATTAATAAGCAGGAAACTAGGAGTTTTTTTCAGGGAAAACTCTTAGTTAATAGTGTATATGTGTTCCCTATTCTAAAGTGTTACTGACATAACAATAATCAGATAATAATAATAGTAAATATAAATAAGAAACTGGTATATAGAATCAGAATCAGAATGAGCTTTATTGCCAGGTATGTTTACACATACGAGGAATTTGTTTTCGTGACAGAAGTTTCCACAGTGTAACAGAATGACAGTGACAGAAAAAAATAAAAAATAAAAAAATAAAAAATAGAACAAGTGAATAAGGAATAAAAAATATAGAAATTGACAATTGTATGTGCAGGTATATTACAATAGACAGTTTTGTATGTACAGGTATATTATGTGCAAATTTGAGGTGTAGAATGAGTATGAGTGTTAGATAAATAAGTGTATGAGTGTATAAATAGTGTGTGTTCCACAGTTATTGTTAAGTGTTCATGAGATGGATTGCCTGAGGGAAGAAACTGTTCCTGTGTCTGGCCGTTCTGGTGCTCAGAGCTCTGTAGTGTCGACCAGATGGCAACAGTTCAAAGAGGGAGTGTGCTGGATGTGAGGGGTCCAGAGTGATTTTGCCAGCCCTTTTGATCACTCTGGATGAGTACAGTTCTTGGAGAGAAGGGAGGGTTGTACCAATGATTCGCTCAGCAGTCCAGACTACCCTCTGTAGTCTTCTAAGGTCAGAGTTGGTAGCTGAGTTGAACCAGACTGTTATAGAAGTGCAGAGGATGGATTCAATGATAACAGAGTAGAACGGCTTCAGCTGGCGAGGGAAGTACAACCTCTGCTCAGCCTTTTTCACAATGGAGTCGATGTGAGTGTCCCACTTTAGGTCCTGAGAGATTGTGGTGCCCAGGAACCTGAATGACCCCACTGCATTCACAGTGCTGTCCATGATGGTGAGTGGGGGGAGTGCAGAGGGGTTTCTCCTGAAGTCCACGGTCATCTCCACAGTTTTGAGCGTGTTGAGCTCCAGGTTGTTGAGACTGCACCAGACAGCCAGCTCTTTAACCTCCTGTCTGTAAGCAGACTCGTCACCGTCCTGAATGAGGCCGATGAGTGTGGTGTCGTCTGAAAACTTCAGGAGCTTGACAGAGGGGTCTTTAGACGTGCAGTCGTTGGTGTAGAGGGAGAAGAGCAGTGGGGAGAGAACACAACCCTGAGGAGCTCCAGTGCTGATCGTACGGGTGCTGGATGTGTATTTTCCCAGCCTCACTAGCTGCTGCCTGTCTGTCAGGAAGCTGGTGATCCACTGACAGACGGAGGTGGGCACAGAGAGCTGAGTTAGTTTGGGCAGGAGGAGGTTTGGGATGATGGTGTTAAAGGCCGAGCTGAAGTCCACGAACAGGATCCTCACATAAGTCCCTGGTCTGTCTAGATGTTGCAGAACATAATGCAGACCCATGTTTACTGCATCATCCACAGCCCTGTTTGCTCTGTAGGCAAACTGAAGAGGATCCAGCAACGGTCCAGTGATGTCCTTCAGGTGGGCCAGCACCAGTCTTTCAAAAGACTTCATGACCACAGACGTTAGAGCCACAGGTCTGTAGTCATTAAGTCCAGTAATTTTGGGTTTCTTTGGGACGGGGATGATGGTGGAGCATTTGAAGCATGA